>NC_135221.1:23108988-23408988 GCF_052324685.1 Brachyhypopomus gauderio | reverse complement strand
AAGCAATTGGTCTGATATTCCTCTTACCAAGCGACCTTGGGTATCTGGAAAGGCGCAATATAAATTGAACATTCATTCATTCATTCATTCATTCATTCACCCTAGATGGCTTTTCAGTAACACCTAAATCTACCACAAAAATCTTAGTTGTCACTATTGATTCAGATCTGTCATTTGACACACATACAGTATATGCAATGTCACTAAGGCTGCCTTTTTCCATTTATGTAATATCGCCAAGCTGAGACATTTACATTTGTTATCTGATGCAGAGAAGTTGGTCCATGTATATGTCTTGTCAAGATTGGACTACTGTAATGGTCTTGTAGAGAGAAGAAGCAGATTTTCCAATTTCTTGCTATGCGGGCCTACTGTCATAATCACAGGATTGTATTGCCCCACAAAGTTTTAAAATAACTAACTCTGTAACCTAGTAAGAAAAGTTCTGAAGTTAGAAATATGCCAAAACATTGCTACAAGAAATGTTCCTGGACGTCCATGAAAACATCAACCGCAAGGGAATACAAGAATTAATAATTATTTAAAATCTGATTAGCCCATGAGTTCGTTTAAACTCACGTAATTTGCTCTAATGCGTGTCACAAAGTTATCTTGAGTCCCACGTTCGTTTGTAGAGTTAGGATTAGTTCTGTCTTCAGAAGAAATTAATACAAATTCTACAGTAGCGCATAAAGACTGGCGAGCGAGCACACCTGTCCAAGTCCACGAAGACCTTGATTACACAACCAAGTGTACAATGTACACTTCCTGTGACAGTAGGCCCTCAGAGAAAGAACTTCACCAAACAGCTGGGTCACTGTGAGTGCTTGGTATAACCTCGGAAAATACGCATGGGTTTATTTTGGACCTCAAAATACTACGTATTCCTACTGGCACCACTGGACAGTCATCCGAACCTGGAAGACTCTTGCCCTGATTAAGGCGCCTTCATTCATCATGCTGCTTTGATTTTCATTTATTTTAATCATCGTACCTTTTTTTGGTTAACATTGGGTTAAATGGTCTGAGGAGTTTTCTGTTTCTTAGTTAAACTTCAGTTGGTTTGCCCTTCCTCTGATTCAGTTAATAACTTGATTAACTCTCTGAACCTAAACCAAGTTAGGACTCTAACTGCAGCAGTCTGTACAAGTTGAAGATTCTTTAGATCTTGTTTAGAGCATCTAATTAGAAGACTAGCAATTTTAATTTCAGGGAAATATGTATTGGAATAGATGAAATGATGATACATCAGTCTCATTACCGAAGGTGAAGCTCAGAGTCTGCGCAGTGTCCCAATACCACTGGTTGAAATATTGTAGCGAGAGGATGTAGAAGCAATTGGTGATTGTATTAGCCAATCAGAAGCCAGCACCCTGTAATTATGTTTACATTTTGCACTTCTTCAGAGAGACTCATCGCAAGCTGCAGTTCTGTACAATGTCATAGTTCGGGTGCTGGAGCTAGACAGTCCATTATTGCACATCCTGTAAACAAAAATTCACTAAACAGTGTGAATCATACTCCCTTTGTCATATGACTCCTTACCCATGCTACCTACTCACACTTTCTCCGAAAAGGCAGCTAGAAGCATCAGTGCAACGAAGAAGCAAGGTTAGCAGTCTACTAGCTTGACAGCTAACGTGGTGCGGACGATAGCATAGTTGGAGGACAGAGAGAAAACACGACAATATATTTTGCCACAGTAATTGAACACATTTAATTGATTAATAGATAATTTACCGTTTATAATGCATATGATGCATAAGGTCGAAAACTAGGTCTAGAAAATTCGATCATATTAGTCCTACTCTCTCTGCATTACACTGGCTTCCGGTTAAATATTGAATTGATTTTAAAATTCTTCTGTTGACTTATAAGACATTGAATGGTCTTGCTCCACAAAATCTGAATGAACTCATTGCATACCACAACCCATCTTGCTTTCTGTGCTCTCAAATTGCAGGATTTCTCTTCCAAAAATTTGCAAAACTACAGCCAGAGGCAGAGCTTTTCTCCTTTAAAGCCCCTCAGTTATGGAATAGCCATTCAGCTCCAAACTGAGATTCTGACACAGTTCCAATCTTTAAATCTAGAATTAAGACTCACCTATTTAATCAAGCTTTCAGTTAATATTCTACATGTGAAGGGATGGAGCTCGGGGGACCCAGTCATTGAGACTTCTAGTAATCTGAGATGTTGATGCTGTCATCCATCCCGTTATATGATGACATGGGTGGAAAGCAATAGCTCAGTGACCCTCATGACTGGTCACCTCCAGGCCCCTCCCTTTAGTTATGCTGCTATAGATAAGTCTGCTGGAGCCACATGCTAATCACTGGCACGTGAGCTATGTATGTCTGTTTAAATTGATGCTCACATACTCAACCTGTGTTTTATATCTTGGTTGCATGCTTCTACCAAAGACAATTCCATACAAGCACCTAGGAGATGGTCTGGCTTGCCAGTGGATGCGCTGATGCCGTAGATGGATGTGCCATTGCCACAAGAGGACGTGCTGATGTCAACTCCTACCTGCACTGAAGGGACTGTGACTACTCAGCTTGGAATTATAACTATAACTGTAACTATAGAACTATATTTGAACTATAAATAGAGGGTGGGTTCCCTTTTTGAGTAAAAAAAATCTTAAGGGAGCTGTAATCACTCCTAGTATATAAAAAAAACCTATTCTTGAGATGTTTCAAATTATAGGCCTCATACGTAAGATTTTATAGAAACCTGTAGTGTGACAACTAAAGTCACACTTGCATAAGAAGCACATTTATGAAAGAGTTTAGTTGGAATTTGTCATGTTATATTATAGTTTTATTGAAGATTAGAGACTTTACTAACCTCAGTTTAAGATTATGTATGTTTGTTGATTCTACTTGTTCTGAGTGTATTATACAAATAACACAGCTTTCACACTATTACTAACAGTAGGGTACATGGCCTCCCTTGAGCTATGGCTGTTTACCCAGTCAGTTGCAAGTGTTCATGTTTGTGGTCATAGTGGTTCCATATGATGATCTGTTGTCTTCAATAATCCTGAACCAGCTGTGAAGAGGCAGCTGACTCCTCCACAAGTTGGCAGTCCAGATTAATTGCTCACAAAAGCAGACAGCTGGGGCGTGTGCATTAAGCTCTGCTTAATTCATCTTCATTGTGTTTTGGCCAGATGAACTGGTCATAACGCATTGAAATTTCATCATTTAAAAAAAGTTTGGCCTTAGAATTGTAAGTTATTCATCAAAGCCAGAGGTGTGGTTTTAAATACATGCACTCCTTGGTCATACATATTGAATGTGGCTTTGTCATCCCCTGTATGCCTTGTTCATAAGTTAGCCTGAGGCCATACAACCAAGACCGACCTTTGGAGGAATTCTGTGTCTGATTACTCTCACTGGCAAGACATTAAACATTCTCTTTATATTTCTTGGCCATTATTGTTTTGGCAAATTCATACATTAAGCACAATACTGTTAATAATGTCTCTCCTTAATGCTGAGTTGAGATATGGGCAAATAATTATGGAAGAGACCTTATAGTAAATAAGACTAGTCCCTTCTGAATATAAAAATGCATTTTATTCTCAAGGGTGCAGTTATAGCACCAAGGGCAAAAATATTTTAGAACTATAACTGTTCCATGTATTTGGAAAATATTGAATAGCTCTATGCAAAATACACATAAAACTGCAACTGCTTTATCTGTCAAACTGAAATGTGCAGAGTCATTCCTGCATATATCAAAATGAATTGTGCACAAGCATTTGTTGTGTCAGAGGAGCCGTATTTAAAGTGTGTATGTGCATATTTTTTGTGATAGAAAGACAGTGGGGTAGAGAAACTGACAGGGAAGAGGGATGCTGAGAGATAAAGACAGACAGTGAGACGTAGCGAGTGAAGAAAAGAGAGACAGAGAGAGGACAGAGGGAAGAAGAGAGGGATAGAAAGAGAGAGGTAGAGAGAAGATGGTAGAAGAGGGTTCACACATATGCTTGTAGAGGCACAGTGAGTCAGTCATAGCTCAGTTCGTCAAACTGTCTGGCTGCATGAACCTGAGCTAAAAACCTGACATCCCACAATACTGCAGTGACATAGCAAGTCTTTCTAACAACTTTATACAGCAGCCTATGAGTCACAAAGACACACTGGCCAAAATCAATGGCTCCATCCATTTGTTGTGCTTGGTCGTTCCTACGATTACAAAACTTAAAAATAATATGTGCATAAGGAACAGCCAGAACTGAGCTGATATTCAAGGTGAATAAGGTAATCTAATGTTTAAAATAAATTTTAAAAAGGGGGAGTTCCTTGTTTACAATTTTCTACTGCACAGTAAAAAACCACTGAGAAGAATTTTCAAGACAGTGGTGTTGTGGTGTAAAGGGAGAGAGGTGCACCTGAACTGTCAGGTAACCATCAGAGACTGGAACCAGGAAGTGGGATGGCATCTCTGTTTGAGCCCCAGTGTGATTGGTGAGGGAAGTGCAAAAAATAAGGAAGCGATTCCAGTCTCAGGAATAAGGGAGCTTTAATGGAATTAAGTGCACCAACTCAAAACCCATATAATCCAAATCAAGGAAACAATAAACGTCAATCCACTGGTACACAGACAAGACATACACTCACTGGCCACTTTATTAGATACACCTGTCGAACTGCTCATTACCACATTGGCCAATCACATGGCAGCAACTCAATGCATTTAGACATGTAGGCATGACCAAGACAATGGCTGTGTTCGAAATAGTCTACTACATACTACTGGCATACTGATCGAGCCCCAAATCAGTATGCCGTATGCAGTATGTGACCAAAATGAAAATTTCCAGTACGCGAAACATACCCGGATGACCTACTACTTCCGCAAAATATTCCAGTACGCAAACAGAGCTATCTTCGTGGTGTACTGCATCCCATCATGCAACGCTACGTTCACGTGACCACGTAGTGTGCTTTGCTTTTGTCGCATACTGGAAACTGTACTGCATACTACTACGAGGACCAGTATGCAGTATCCAGTATATACCGAGTCCAGTATGCAGTATCCAGTATGTAGTAATCTATTTCGAACACAGCCAATCTTCTGCATCAGAAAGAGGAAGAAAGGTGATTTAAGTGACTTTGAATGTGGCATGGCTGTTGGTGTCGGACGGGCTGGTCTGAGTATTTCAGAAACTGCTGATCTACTGGGATTTTCACGCACAACCATCTCTAGATTTTACAGAGAATGGTCCGAAAAAGAGAAAATATCCAGTGAGTGGCAGTTCTGTGGGTGCAAATGCCTTGGTGATGCCAGAGGTCAGAGGAGAATGGCCAGACTGGTTTGAGCTGATAGAACGGCAACAGTAACTCAAATAATGAGTCGTTACACCCGAGGCATGTAGAAGAGCATCTCTGAACACACAACACATCGAAACATGAGGCGGATGGGCTACAGCAGCAGAAGACCACACCAGGTGCCACTCCTGTCAGCTAAGAACAGGAAACTGAGGCTAAAATTCACACCAAAATTGGACAACAGAACATTGGAAAAAACGTTGCCTGGTCTGATGAGTCTCGATTTCTGCTGTGACATTCAGATGGTAGGGTCAGAATTTGCTGTCAACAACATTAAAGCATGAATCCATCCTGCCTTGTATCTTTTTTTTTTTTTACTTTAATTTTTATAATTTTTTTACATCCAAATACAGTATTACAAGCATAATATTAAAAAATAATAATAATAATACAATAATACATAATAATAGAACAAAAATAAAACATGAATAGAATAGCCTATGGGTCCCTCCCCGCTTTCTTTTTTTCAATGCAAACATTCAGGTCTGTCCTTCTATCATTAGGTCAGTGGTATCATCTTTTTTCTCTGTACCATAACCATTTCTCCCATTTCTTTCCGAATTGTTCCTCCCGCATTTTCAAGCTGTATGAAAATTTTTCCATGCCATAAATCTCTTCTACAATACTAAGCCAGTTTTCTGGGGTTGGGGGGGTCTACCTTAAACCACGCTCTTGTAATTGCTTTTTGGCTGGCTGCAAGTAGCACCTTAAGCAGATATGTATCTTCTCCTTGAACACCATCTTCTGGTATATATCCCAGGTACAATACCAAAGGTGTTCTTTGTACCTCATACCCCAGTATTTCTTTTAGCTCATTCCATACTCCCTCCCAGTACTCCTCTATTTTTTTGGCATTTGCAGAACATATGTACATGATCTGCCTCCATTTGACCACACAGCCTCCAACATGAGCTTTTATCTGGTGTGTATCTCCCAGTCATCTTTAGTGTTATGAAAAACCTTATAATGTTCTTCCACCCAAATTCTCACCATATTCTTGAACCCGTAGCTGACTGTTGAGCTTTACACGCATTATTCCAGTTCTCTTTCGTTATTTCTATGCCCAGCTCTTTTCCCCATTAACATATATAGTTCAATAACCTCCACTGGCACCTAGAGCTTGGTAAAAAGCAGAGATTACTCTACATGTTCTTCCGTCATATGCATTTATGATTATTTTAATGATCCCATTTTGTTCTCTTAGGTCTTTTAATTTAATTTCCTTTAAATAGTAATACCTTACCTGGAAATATCTATATAGGTCCTTTGCGTCCAACCCAAATTTCTCCCTTAAAGCTTGAAAACTCGGCATCTCCCCTCTCTCAATAAGTGTGCATACATACATTTTCTGAATTTCCTGAAGTCAGTTAATTAAAAGTTTTTTAAACAACTTCCTTCACATATATATTGGTGGCTTTTTTGTTTTATCACCTGTTGCGATAAAACTCGCAAAGATATCCAGCTATGCAGCATATGGTTTCAACTGGGTAGTCTTCATCCTCCTCATCCGTCTTTTCCAGGGGCCACAATATCTGGTCAAGGACCATCTATTAGAGACACAGCACAAATATTTCAAGTGGGGTGGGAATAGAGGATTTCACATCATATAAATAATAAATAAATATGAAACACTCGACACAAACCCTATGATTTAATCTTTCAATAAAAAAAAACTTTGATTTTATGATCATAGGATTTGTGTCAAGTGTTTCATATTGTTACCATAGGTACAATTTAAAGTACTGTTATTTGTCACTTATACAAAAATATTTCTCACATGAGGCTTGATTTTCTTGATTTAAATTCTAAGTAGCAATGCCAATATTACAACACTTAAGTAAAAGCACATTTCAAATAATTGCAGGGGATCATCCTGTAAATGAGTATTTTCATAAATTTTCTGAATTTCCTGAAGTCAGTTAATTAAAAGTTATGTTGATCATGCTAACTACTAGTAAAGCAAAAGGTACTGTACCGTTATTGTGTGTTCTGATATACTGGCTAACTAGTGTCCGGTGTTTTTTCTACTGCATAAGCTGAACGAAGCTCAGCAAATGCCTAGTTAACTGCTGCAGAACCAAAAGGAATCAAAAGATACAGTCTGTCTGCCATTACACAAGATAATTGTGCTGCATTGATATAAAAACGAGGGGAAACTATGGAGCAAAACAAACGGGATGCACCTTTCTTGCTATGTTCAAATACCCTGCTGCTGCAGGCTGTTTATCTAGCTTGCATTTACATTCGTTCCCCAGTGCACTTTCATCACCCATAAGCTAAACTCAAACACAAAAAACACACCAGCAACAGCTGTTCTAACTATATAACGATAAACAAAAAAGTGAGCTACAATGGCAAACTGGGGATCATTATCTGTCCCCATTTCTCCTGTTGGTGTGGTGAAGGGAAAACCTCTTGCAAGAGGGCCCCCCTTAGCAGTGGAAAGCTCCATAAATTGAAGTCCTCCATTCACGCTAAAAGTGTCCAACATTTATAGGCCATCCCTCCCGGTCTATAGGCCTAATAGAGATTACATAAGTACCCAATTACAAGCCATTCTTTTCTATTAGCATGGGTTGTCAACTTAGCAGGTGTAGACCGTACTTCCGCAGATAGAGAAAAGAAAAAGAAAATCGCTACTTACATTACTTTCAGAGAGAGCAAGAAAAAACAACCAGCAGCCAGAGTGCGTAATCCTAGAGAAATAGATGTCTAAGTTCGTGGATGTCCAATAAAATTGTGAAATTTCTTCTCTTCTCTCATGTACTCCAGGAAAACCGCCTCACTCGCTTCCTCGCTCTCTCAGCAATGGTTGGGCCTTCATCTCCCACTCTGCGCCACTTGAACGCGGCCTCCAGCTGCTCTTCTGGCAACATCGGCTGTTCCTCAACCAGTCCGTCTACCTGTAAGCCCTTCTCTTTCATCGCCCGTGCTGCTTTTTGTGGACTGTCGTATGTCTGGGCACCCTCTTGCCAGTGGATCTTCAGCACTGTTCTCGGAGACCGGAATCGAATTCCCCCCTCCTTTAGGACACGCTTCAGCCCTGTGTAGTCACTGCGCTTTGCGGCTACCTCCGTTGGATAGTCGTGGTCAAAAGTCACTCTCTTTCCCTCAATCTCGATTTTGGTCTGCCATGCTTTTTGAGAATGTCCTCCTTCTGTTGGAATTGCAAGAAATTGACGATGATCGCTCTAGGATTTTTGTTTCGGGCAGATCTGGGTATCATCACTCTGTGGGCGCGTTGTATTTGTAAATTTATATCTTCCATGATTTTCAGATGTTTGCAAAGCAAGCGCTCTACGAATTTGTGTGTCGAATTTTTCTCTGTGCCCTCTGGTACTCCCCATACTCGTATATTATTTCTTCTCTATCTCCATTCTAAGTCTGCCACTTTCTCTTGTAGCTTCCTTTGTTGTTTTAGAGAAGAGGTAAGAATCTCTTTCAAATTTGCATTCCACTCCTCGGTCTCCGCTACGCAATCTTGTAGTTCTTTAACGTCTCTGCCTTGCGCTTCCATTACCGTGTCGACGGTTTCAAATTGATTGCCTATTTCGTCCTTGAAAATTGCAAGTTCTTGTCGAAGCATCCTTCTTAAATTTTGAATGCTTTCACGAATGTCCTTCAAAGTCGAAGCCAGCCGTCATACTAGCTAGCATGTCATGGTAACTTGGCCTGTCTTCGGCGTCTTCTTCCCTTTTATCTCCCATCTTTCCTTGGTCTTTTTGTTTCTTTTACACTTCCTTCTTCTTTTTACTCATCCCCTCTTTGGTTGTGAATTTGAATTTCGGCTTTTCAAGGTACAATCACTTCAATGACAGGGAGCTTCTGATTTCACGTCTAGTCGGCCATTTGCCCCATCCTGCCTTGTATCAATGGTTCAGGCTGCTGGTGGTGGTCCAATGGTGTGGAGGATATTTTCCTGGCACACTTTGGGCTCAAAGTGTGCCAGGAAAATATTCCCCAGACCATTGTACCAATTGAGCATTGTGTATTATTGCTGATCATGTCCATCCCTTTATGACCAGTGTGCCCATCTTCTGATGGCTACTTCCAGCAGGATAATGCTCCATGTCATGAAGCACAAATCATCTCAGCCTGGTTTCTTGAACACGACAATGAGTTCACTGTACTCAATTGTACCTCCACAATCAGTGGATATCAATCCAATAGAGCACCATTGGGATGTGGTGAAACAGGAGATTCGCATCATGGATGTCCAGCCGACAAATCTGCAGCATCATGTATACATGGACTAGATTCTCTAAGGAATATTTCCAGTACCTTGTTGAATCTATGCCATGAAGGATTAAAGCAGTTCAGAAGGCAAAAGGGGGTCCAACCCGGTACAAGCAAGGTCTACCTAATAATGTGGCCAGGGAATATATATAGACAGACAAATGACGAGCACAAAGCAAAAACAAGACAAACATGAATTACCTCCACTGCTAACCCTAAACCTAACAGCCAACAGAGAGCCTCCATACTGTAACACCCAGAAGTGTTGGTGCTCTTATGAACTAGTTGTATGCACAGATTGCAGTAATCATTCCTGAGGAACCAAACTTAATAAACTTTATAAATAAAGGTCACTTTCAGATTTCCTGTTTTATTTCCATTATTGCCTTTTAAACATAAGATCCCACCATCTGTCTGTGTAATAAACAGTGGTGTAGTCCTAAAAAAATAAGTGGGGGGTCATTTCTGGTGTGGCGGTGTAGCGATTCTAAATTGTTGAGCGGGGGGGCGTGGGTGGTGGCGAGTGTAAGTTGTTTGTTGAGCATTTGAACCTAGCGTTTGAAGTAACAGTCTCAGCAAGAGCAACATCCAGTTAAAATAAGTGGGGGGACGGTGTTCCCCCGCTACACACTCCCACTACACCACTGGGGGGGACCCATCTTCCCTGTTAAAATAAGTGGGGGGTCGGTGTCCCCCCGCGACCCCCCCCCACTACACCCCTGGTAATAAAGACCTGAATCAGGTTTGGCTCAGCAAGTCCCCTCTCAATTAGGGACCAGATCCAGTGGTATGTATGATGGGAGAATTGTTCTAGTAGGGAAACTATAGTAATCCCAATCACTTCTTAGAATGCCAAGGCCTCAATCTTCATTGGCAACTGACAGTCTACTCCAAAATTGTTCACGGCTTTACTGAATCTGTTTTTCTATACCAAGGTCTGTTTTAAATAGCTTAGCAGAAAACTCACAGTCTTCTACATTAGGGAAAGTCCATTTGTTTTTATGTCGTTATCAAAGCCATGTTTTATTTCAGTTTGATTCCGAGATGTGGAAGCCCTGATTGCAATCATTCTCCAAACTACAAGATTTGTGGACAGGAGTAAATTTTCATATACAATTTAGGCCTTTTCTGTTCTTCCTTAATCTCTCTGCAATATTATTATTCTGACTAATTGCTATGGTGAAGAGCTCTATAGCAAAATTGAAAATGAGAGGGAAAAGGGGAAAACCGTGTCTTGTCCCTCTCTGAAAGGTTAAGTGATACAGATAATTTTCTATTAGTCAAACAAGCCTTGGGGTCTGTTTATAGGAATTTAGCCCCTTTAATGAAAGTAAAATCTTCTCAAGGTTATGCAGATATAATCCCGTATTACTCTACTGAATATTTTCCCTGCATCAATGGAAAAATGCCTTAGTGGGTATATGTATTTCTGGCCACAGAAAAGCAATAGTTTGCAAACATTATCAGCAGTATTATGCTTAATGAAGCTCCACTTGAGAACCTTAGTTAGGATCCTAACTTCTGCAATCAGTAATGGCACAGGTAGGTAGCTCCCACACTGTAATTCAGCTCTACCAATTTGATGTACCAAGGTAATTTAAAGGTAATAAAGGCTCATTGTAGACTATATGGAAGATCACCTTCCTTTTACATGCTGAAACACTTTTAAAAGTATTGGAAATCAAAAACATCAAAATTGAAGTGAAAACCAAAGTCTTCCCCTGCTGGTTTCCCAGATTTAAGACTTTGCTGAGTTTGATACATCGACATTGTCCATCCATCAATAACCTGAACCATTTATGGCACATTGGCCAATTACTGATTCATTTGTTGATTTATTTCCTCATCCTGCTGCTGTTAGTTCAAACTGGTCTATCTGATGTATTCCACCCTGGTTATTTTGCCACTTTATAAATGTTTACAGTTGCATTTTTTGTGTGAGCAATTACATGCAATTATGTGTTTGTCTAATATATGTGCATTCTATGTTCAACATTTGCTGCCTCAGTGCACAGATTTCCTTGAAGTATCATTAAAACACACATCAATTTGTTTACCTATTAAAACATCCATCCACCCATCCGTGATATACATCCATCTATCTAAAGAATAATGAACCAATATATCTTCTCACAAGATTTGAATGTCTCCCACTCTGTGGCCAAAGCAACAGCTGTGCACCCATTATTTTCCCATTATTTATATTTTCTGAGATGTTTTCTTTGCAACAAAAGCACAATATTATTCTTTCTGAGGCAAATATGTTTTCATCAGTGCTTAATTTGTAAATCAAACGATGCTGGTGTTACACCAGATTCTGTGACCGTCGAGTTTTGTGACCACAGAGGGCGCGATGTCACAGTTTCTGTTCACAGGCATGAGCGCTTTACGAATTATACATAAACTACACGGATGTTCTTTCTTTTCTCATTTTGTTGCTGTTTGCCAGCCAAAAGATGACAGATCATTTACATTTCATCTTCTCTTAATTACATAAATGTACTTAAACAAGAATGTTTCGTTACATAATTTTACACGAAAATAGCAAGCTTCATCGTAAGCAAGCTCTGTAAGATGCTGTCATTACGAATGGTCATTTTAAACATTTGAATAAAATGTTTCGATATAGACTAATAAAAGGTTAGGGTTATTTTTCATTGTTTTCTGTTATTGTGGAGTCACGGTGTACTATTGTTACCAGGAGATTCAGTGGGGTCACATATTCTGATGGCTGCTGTCAGAATTGGTGACCCCAGTTAAACGGCTCACCTGTCCATCCCAGTCATGATTTCTTTGTCTTGTTTAAGTACATTTATGTAATTAAGAGATGATAAAATATAAATATAAACATCGGTCACCTTTTGGCTCGTGGACACCAACAAAACGAGAAAAGAAAGCACATCAGCGTAGTGTACGTAGCATTCGTAAAGCGCTCGTGCCTGTGAACAGAAACTGCGACATAGCGCCCTCTGTGGTCACAAAACTCGACGGTCACAGAATCTGGTGTAACACCTGTTCGCAAACAGCGGCATAAGACAAGGGGTCACTGAGGCCAACAATGTCACCGGATCGCACACAAAATGCAACGCTTAGGCACACAAATGTCAAAATAAAAAGCCAATTTGTTTATATAAATTACTTTTAAATTATTTAAGTGTGTTTTAAGTGTTTTAAGCGCATAATCGTTTCTTAATTTATTAGTTGTTTAGTATATAGCTTGGGACTCGCACCTGCCCCAATAACATCGAGGCAGACAGTTCCCAGAACGCACCCTTCAAAATGAAAGAATCCTGCTGTTCTGGCAGGATCTGGCTCAAATTAAGCCCTGATTTTCATGTTGTAGTGTTGTTGTGTGGCTCTTCTCACTTCAACCCAAATGAGGAATTATTTCCACTGGGGCATAGTCAAGTGTTACCTAGACACATTCTCAGTTCTGTGAGTAAGCTGTTTAGAACAGCAAGAAAGTAAGAAATTTAGCAATTGAAAAAAAAGTGTGATCTCAAGGGCTAAAGAATTGATGCATATAATGTGTGAAATTTTCCTCCAGTTCTTCTTCCACAACCACAAATTCCTTTGCTAATTGCTTTTAGGAAAAGTTAGTGACTTATATAAGGATGGGTGTTGTACTTCACCTGCAGTTAACACTAAAGAAATCTTGATTGAAACAAAAAACTAGTGATATTGTCACATAATTATAAATCACCTATAAGTACACCTAACATCAAAGGCTTCTATATTCATGCCAGTCTACCTCCTGCTACAATGGGTTTTCATAATCATGTGCTTTGAAATAAATATGATTGCCCCCTTCCTCTTAGGTTTATAAGTCTTTTTGCTCCCCATGTCTCCAAGTTCAAATGCGGTGATGCTTCAATCAATCAAACTGTCCTGCTGTGAAGGCTTACCCTCCACATAACAATGAATACATTGAAAGCATAAACAAAATTGTCTGTTTTCACTTTAAATACATTTCTTTTATCAACAGCAAAAAAAGATTAAGATGGTCATGTCATAGCTGTGAACATAGAAATCTAACTCAAACGTTTCTAATTTAAAAGAAGTAAGCTTATGTAAGAAAGACGATGAGCTGAAGTGTCCACCTCAAATGTATTATTTCATATATGAGAGGAAGACAAATAGCAGTAAATCGCTCCTCTTGTTTACATTATTGTGCATGTGATAACTGAATATTGCATTTGGTATTTTATAAGCTGATCCTATTTTTCAGGCTTTAGGCCTTCGGAACCAGTATTTCATTAATTTCAATACAAATTGACAAATTGATTATAGTGTAATAACCAGTAGACCAACTATTAATGAAGATCAGAAGATACATCAAACAGTTACATATCAACCTCATACACAAAATATGCTAATTAAATGTAAATAAAAACGTGATCAAAATCATTCCTCTCTCATTTGTCATCACATCTGTATTTGGGATATTCTGCTGATATTTCTGGACGTTTGCAAAAAAGTGTGCATTAGGCCCTCCTGGCCTAGATGAAGCCAAAATGACATAGCCCTCCATCCCCATGGGTTTCCTCAACATGCATGTCTTTGAGTCCATGCATAGAAGACCGGAGACAAAGTGATGGTCAGTATCTTAAATGTGAAAAATGAAATTATATTACTTTTCATTATAACTTTATTCAGTGACACACTGAAGAGAAAAACATTTCTTGCTTGTTGCTTGTTTTCTTTGATAAACTCAAAGCAGTTAATTGCTTTTTGAAAAAAATATAATGTAAAATTCATGTAAAAAATGTAAGCAATTCATCTTTAAAAGTAATGTGCTTGCTGCATTGCATTGATGCTTTCAACTAAAAGCTAAACATACCATTGTTTTTCTTCATAATGTATGCACCACTGATTTTTCATTTTTTTAAGTTGTTATCAAGTGTATGGGAATCAAGCGTGTGTGGGTTATTATTCCACACTGAAATGCAATCACTGTCCAATCACAGCATGCTATCGAACTTGGGGGTGTGATTGTGGTCAATCTGGGCAGGACCTGGGCGGATCCAAGATGAGTTTAGTTAACATGTCCAGGCCATGCCAGCTGACGGTGGATGTTCACAGTTTTTAAGTTTGAGCCTATCCAAACACATAATATATAGCTGACATATAGTAACCTTTTTATAGATGACACTCCAAGAACAGAAACTGTGTAGTCAATATCAAATTTCTCAAAACATTGTTTTTAAAAACATAAGAGTGAAAAAATACCTACTTTTCTTAATTATAGTCAATGAATTCCTGCTGTGATTTAGTCCATTCTCTTCTTCGTGGGTTGTAGTTTTGTAGTGCTGAAGGTGCAATAAAAAAAGGTTAAATAAAGCTTCTGCATCCCTGCTTTTTTCCTAGAAATTGCATCCCTGGAATTCAATGGAAATTAATGTTGTTACATCAAAATGACTTGAATTATTGAGGGTTGTAGACATGCTCTATTGATAATACAAATCAATGTTAATTTCCACATATTTCCCTTAATAAAAAAAGCTTTGTACAAATTATGGCTACATGCGATGCACCCTGAACATCATGATGATACAGATATTGAGCTAATAATAATAATAATAATAAAAAAAAAAAATGAAGGTATGCAGTGAACACTTTAAGGCATCAGGCTATGTGTGACCTCGTGATTCCTGGAACTGCACCTGCTGTGCATCCATGGACTTTGGGATGGCGAGGAACAAGCTAGTCTTTGGACATAGCTTTGTTCTTGATTAACATTATGAAGCTACTTGGTAACCTTGTTTGTCATTGCC
The DNA here is from genome assembly GCF_052324685.1 of Brachyhypopomus gauderio. NCBI lineage: Eukaryota > Metazoa > Chordata > Actinopteri > Gymnotiformes > Hypopomidae > Brachyhypopomus > Brachyhypopomus gauderio. Next base: position 23,393,633 of record NC_135221.1, on the reverse strand, counting down.
TTTTTAACTTGGTACAGTAATTCCAGTGTTGCATTGTATAAATACATTTGTATGTCCTGAGTAATTGAAGGCATTTGAAATAACTGAATGCTTTAATGCTTTAAGCCAGACTTAGAATACATTATTTTTTGCCTGTATTTAACTCCTATTTGCCTCTTCTGACACATTCTCCCAGTCTGAAATGATTCTGCTGGTTGGGAGCTTGTTCAGCTACTGATGATACAGATGATTAGTGATTTGGTCATGTTAGAGGAGACATCAGTCAATCTTTACCATCCTCTATCGAGCAATGAAGAAGCCTTCTGATGTTTTCCAATGTTTGAAATTTACAACACAAAATGTTCTCAAATACGCAATGTGAGAAAGTCAGTAATGTAGTGAAAGAGCTAAGAGAATAAAATCTAACTGGTGAAGAGTTACATCAGCACATGTTCCATCCAATTTACCTCCGAGATGAAGAGCTGCTCTTTGAACACTGAGTGCGTCTTTGAACACTGTGCATTGGCACATCTCCTAGGTGCTTTTATGGAATTGTCTTTGTAGATATACATATAGCACACATGCCCGTGATCAGCATGTGGCTATAGCGACATAACTAAAGGGAGGGACCTGGAGGTGACCACAGTCATGAGGGTCACTGAGACGTTGCCTTACACCCAAATCAGTATCACTAGAGTGAACACATTACATGGCTAGATGACATCATCAACCTCTCAGATTACCAGAAGACTTGACTGGGGGCCGCCAAGCTCCACACCTTTACGTGTAGAATATTATCTGAAGGCTTGATTAAACAGGTGAGTCTTCAGTCTAGATTTACAGATTGGAACTGTGTCAGAATCTTGGATTGTACCTGCTGGAAGACTGATCCACAACTGAGGGGCTCTAAAGGCTGTAGTCTTACACTTGTTTGGACTCTGGCTGCAGCATTCTGTATGAGTTGGTGTGGTCTCTTTGATATTTTCCAGTCTGGTTTCCATGCTCGGCACAGCACTGAGACGCTCTCGTTTATGTCTTAAATGACCTTCTTATATCCTCTGATAATGGGAATGCGTCACTTCTTTTACTCCTCGATCACACTGCTGCCTTCGATATAGTTAATCATGTAATACTGCTCTCACAGTTCCGAAATCTTGGATTTGATTCAAATCTGATTCACTTCTTTCTGATTCATTCCTTTCAGATGGGCATCAGTTCATATGCTTGGGTAATTGTAAATCAGATTTAGCTCCAGTTGCCCAGGGTGTTCCTCAGGGCTCGGTGCTAGGACTACTGCTCTTTACCATTTATATTCTACCTCTCTGTGATTTGATATGGCAGCATGGATTCCATCTCTATGCTGACAACATAGAGCTTTATCTCAGCTTTATCAGCTTTATCTTGCAGTCCTGTTTGATCCGACTCATTCATTTGAACATAAAAATATACGTTTGCTCACTAAATCAGCCTTCCTCCAACTCTGCAACATCTCCCACCTCCGTTCATTTCTGTCTCCTAAATCTACTGAAAGCTTGGTTCATCACTTCTAAACTAGATTACTGTAACTCTCCTCTATGACCTCCCCTCTAAATTTCTTTGGTCTCCTCAGGCTCTTCGGAATGCTGCTGCTCGTGTTCTGACCCAGTCAAGGAAATACGTACGTATAACGCCTGTCTTAGAGTGCCTTCATTGGTTTCCGGTAAATCTTCGTATCCAGTATGAAATTCTAGTACTTACTTATAAAGCATTCTCTGGCTTGGCTCCCATATATCTTGCTAACCTTTTGCACTGCTATGTCCCTACTTGCAGGCTTCAGTCATCTGACTCTGGTCTCCTAGTTGTTCCCAGATTTAAGCTCAGCACTATGAGTGGTCGATCTTTTAGTGTGGTGGCCCAGACCCTCTGGAACTTTCTTCCCCTCTCTCCATCTCTTACCATCTCTCAGTACATTCAAGGCTCAATTAAAAATCCATCTATTTACTCAATATTTTCTCAGAACTTCTTCAACTTCTTCAAGGGGCAGTCATGGTCCTGTGGTAGGGAACGAGTCTTGTGACCGGAGGGTTGTGGGCTTGATTCCCACTGAGGTGAGGACTGAGGTGCCCTTGAGCAAGGCACGTAACCCCAACTGCTCCCTGGGTGCCTGGGCTAGGTCTGCCCACCGCTCTGGGCATGTATGCACCACAGCCCACTAGTAATCACTAGTGTGTGTTTGTATGTGTGTTCTAATTGCACAGATGGGTAAATGCGGAGGACAAATTTTGATTGCGGTGAAAAATCACAATTGACAAATATGGCACATTTCACTTAGGTCTGTTCTATGGGATTTCTATTTTTCTTTGTTTTTGTTATTTTTGTCTGTTTTGCTTTTGTCTTTGTTTTTTGTGTTTCTCTGTAAAGCGTCCTTGGGTACTTTGAAAGGTGCTATATTAGTGGAAATTATTATTATTATTATTATTATTATTATTATTCCTCAGACTAGGTCCTGCTGAATCTGATAAGAAGGGTTTCCTCAGTCCTGGGGTCGTGAACTTTGGGTCCCCAGCAGAGGGCCTGAAAGAAACCTTTCCTTTTCATGCTGCAGGAACTTTAAATGACCAGAGCCGGTTAGTTTCAAACTCTGTGAGACAATGCAGTTCTTGTGATTGACAGTAGGCCCTCAGAGCAAGAAATTAGAAAATCATCTGCTTCTTTACGCTACAAAAGTGTGGAAAAGTTTATCTGCATCTGATAATAAAAGTAAGTATCTCAGCTTGGCAATATTACATAAATGTAAAAAGGCAGCCTTAGTGACACTGCTGTGTCAAATGAAAGATCAGAATCGATAGTCAAAGTCAAAGTCAAATTTATTTATATAGCGCTTTTCACAACACACGTTGTCACAAAGCAGCTTTACAATTGTATGGGTCCAGATCCCTAATGAGCAAGCCAAAGGTGACAGTGGCAAGGAAAAACTCCCTATGATGGTGGGGATTAGGAAGAAACCTCGGGAGGACCAAGACTCAAAAGGGAACCCATCCTCCATTGGGCGGCCCGTTAGCACAAGTCCGAGGTCGCAGGGTGGTTCTACAGTTCTACAGTTATAGTCATGGTTCTTGTTCCCCGGCCAAGTAGTCACAGTCCCTTCAGTGCAGATAGTGAGTCTCAGGTGGGAGCTAGCATCAGCATGTCCTCTTGCGGCAATGGCACATGCAACCCCGGCATCAGTTCATCCACCGGCAAGCCAGACCATCTCCCAGGTGCTTGTAGGTGCTTGTATCAATTCTCAATTTTTGGAGTAGTATTGGCATCATTAGGAATAAATGATATATACAACTGAGTATTATCTGCATAGCAATGGAAGCTAATACCATGCCTACAAATGATTGTGCATAGTGGTAGCATATATAATGAGAATAATATGGGGCCCAGTACAGACCCTTTTGGGACCCTATATTTTACTTTTGTGCATTCTGAGCAATCATTATTTACAAGGACAAATTGGTTATGATATGTCAGGTAGGATTTGATCCAGGTCAGTGCTTGACCTCTTATGCCAATGAGTGTTTCCAGCCTGTCTAGTAGAATGTTGTGATCAATGGTGTCGAAAGCAGTCTAAGGTAGCAGGGTAAGGTCTAAGAGTATAAAAAAGAAATGTATGAGAGGATATTAAGATATCATTAACTACTTTAGTCAGCATGATTTCAGTGCTGTGGAGGGGTATAAATCCAGACTGAAATAACTTGAGGACAAGTTCTATCTGCATAAAAGTAGAGAGTTGTGAAAAAACTACTTTCTAAAGAACTTTGGAAATGAAGGACAGATTAGAGATTGGCCTGTAGTTGGACAGTTCATGGGGATTAAGACCATGTTTTTTAATTAGTGGCGCATGACTGCAACTTTAAATGATGTAGCCTAGGCTCAAAAGACTTAAAAGGTTCAGAGAAGATCTTAAGTTCTTAAATTGTGACATCAAAATTGCTTTTAAAAAAATCTTGCATTAAAAATGAACTCTGATCAGTCAAGGAAAGAGCTGGTGATCACTAACCTACTGTACAGTTAGTTAGCTAGTTGATTATTTTTGCCAGCTGGTTTGCTACCCTTTATATTTTCTTAGACAGGCCAACTCTATTATAATGTGTATAGGCAGGTTCATGTAAACTTTTAAGTTCAAATATTCGCTGATTCTGCTTCTTTTAGATCCTTCTTTTCCTCTTGAGTTTGATGGACATTGTGCAGCGTACAAGACGATGATCTGTCCAGCAGTCATCAGTACTAAACATGGCCCATGTGATGTTTACATCTTGCCGGTCCCTGGTTCGTACAATAGCATAATCAATTAGATGCCACTGTTTAGAGCGAGGGTGCCCCCATGATGCCTTGTATATATTTTTCTGCCGGAAAAGTGTGTTGATGATGGTGAGATCGTATTGAGCACATTTGCTGAGAAGAAGAGATCCATTGGAGTTGATCCCAATGCGCTCTTTGTAGGGATGCAAATGATTAATCGACTTTCGATTAATTGTCGATTAAGACGTTACTCGATCAAAATGTATTAATCACGATTAATCATTAGAGAGCGCTCCTGTATTAACTTGAACAGAGCGTACGAGAGGTGAACACGTGTCGCGAAAGACCAGAGTGGAAAACAAAATGAAGCGGGCGAAAAGATGTACGGTGTGGGACCATTTTGAAGCGTGTTCGGGAAACGAGGCAGAAACTGCGTAATCCAGAAAATCCCAAGGAGGGAAACTTTATTTTCCACGCAACTCAATAGCACTGTTCTCTTCCCCTCCCCTGGCGCGTGCAGGCGCCGCTCTCCCAGTGTCACTTAAAGGGCCAAGTGCCTGTCTGTTAGGGAATTCGCTGCGAGGAGTAGTAGTCGCTACAATTTCAACATTGCTAATTTAGGCAAAGAAGTCAAATGTTCTGTGTGTAATGCGGTATTGAAGTACAACAGTTCCACTAGCTCACTCAATTATCATTTGAACACCATGCATGCAGCTGTCCTGCATATCACCAGTGCACCTGGTCAACCTAAAATCACAGCTACACTGGGAAGGCGAGCGTTTTCGAAGCTCGCTACAAAAAAATACGAGTGAGCTAAAAACAAAGCTATCTACTGCTACTACTGTAGCCCTTACAACAGATTGTTGGACGGCTCTAACAACAGAAAGTTACATTACTGTGACGTGCCACTACACTGACGAGAACTGGCAGCTAAAATCTGCAGTGCTGATTACGACGAACATGTCGGATAGACACACCGCTGACAGTTTAACTGACAAGCTCAATGATGTTGTGGAAACTTGGGCACTCTCCGGTCGCGTTACAGCATGTGTTCACTACAAAGCTAGAAACATTGTCCAAACATGGGCTCAATAATATTCTGTTTGGCTCTCTATTTAATTTCTTTTTTTTTTAAACATTTTTTTAAATGTCTAATGTTTCCAATTGAACTGAGCCAGTCCTTAATTTATTCCTTTTTTTAAAATGAAAGAATGTATTTTGTTATACCATAATTTCCTCATGCATAATTACTTGAGCAATATATAATATAATACAATATAATTATCATAATATAATATATACTTTTTGAACAAAGTGTTTTAACTACACTGCTCAAAAAAATAAAGGGAACACTTAAACAACACAATGTAACTCCAAGTCATCCACACTTCGTGTTCAGATAGGAAGCAACACTGATTGTGAATCAATTTCAACTGCTCTTGTGCAAATGGAACAGACAACAGGTAGAAATGAGAGATTTTCAACTGATTTCAAAGATTTTTATTAATTGAGATCTAGGATGTGTTATTTTAGTGTTCCCTTAATTTTTTTGAGCAGTATATTTAGCTGATATTTTTAAAAGCCCTATTGAAACACTGAAATTCAGGTGAAAAACGCCGCTTATCGATTAATCGAAAGTCGATCGATAAGATCAGTCAACTAACGATTAATGAATTAATCGATAATTTGCATCCCTAGCTCTTTGCCAATGACACTTTGCCAGTGGAGTTGTCCCGGCTGACCCTTGCATTGAAATCACCAAGGAGTATGATTTTATCCTCCCTGGGGATCTCAGCAAGTGTCTCGTCTAAGCAAGCATAGAAGGTCTCTTTTACTCCCTCTTCAGAGTCCAAAGTAGGGGCATAAGCACTCAGGACTGTAGCCATCTGGTTGTTGACAAGTGCCAGACGCATGGTCATGAGCCGATCACAAATCCCTACAGGAAGTTCAGAGAGGTGACCGACAAACTCATTTTTAATGGCAAAGCCGACTCCATGGATCCTTGGTTCATCAGCAGGTTTTCCTTTCCTTCCTTTCCTTTCCCCCCTTACTCCTTTCTCCTCCTTCACTGGCCCTTCATCTACTAGACGGGTTTCAGAAAGGGCAGCAAGGTCTATTTGACATCTCCGTAGTTCTCTGGCAAATATAGCAGTTCTCCTCTCAGGCCTTTTACTGGTTGCACTGTCCAGCAGAGTGCAGATGTTCCAAACTCCAAAGTTAAATTTAAAGTTGCTGTATTTTCGACCGTAGGTGGTGATCCCACTGGACACAGTAATCCACACAGTAAAACTGGCAGTGTTATATTAACACTTAAAGTGTTGATTTTAACACTATTCGGGAGCTTATATGGTCCCACTCTACAGAGAGTAAAATTTACTCTGATAGAAGTGTTAAATTTTCAGTGTTAATTTTACAATAAATAGTGTTAATAAATAACTCTTGCAGTGTACAATGTTACTCTGGCTAGTGTTGTTTACATTTAACACTCGGGGTCATTTAACACTTAAAGTGTTATTTTTACTCCACTTGGTAAGTGTAACTAAAACTATTCTTTCCAGTGTTAAACTTATTTCATTGTTTCTACTATTATTATTTAAAGTCACTTACAATTAAAACATGCAACAAAACATTTTCTTGTTCAAAAACAATTTTTATTAAAACACCTCATTAAAACTTGCAGCAAAAATCTGACGACAGTGCACAATCACACTTGAAACTGCTTGCACCCTGGGGTGCCGTCTGTCTTCCTCAGGGGTGCCGTCAAAATATTCTGATGTGAAAAAAACTATAGTGTTAAAAGTTGAAGTTTATATACTCTTTAAATCGCTTTAAAACATAAAAAAATTTGGTGGGCGTGAGCTACATAGGATACGTAGGAATTCTGGGAGAAACTCTGTCAGGTGTTGATTTTAAACTCAACACCATACAGAGTTAAACAAATTTAACTCCCCGGAATAACACCAACTCTTTTGGGAAAAAACACTATCTAGAGTAAACAAGTGTTGAATTAACACTTGTTGGTGTTGTATTTTTAACAGGCAACACCAACACTGGAAATTTAACACTTCTGAATTTGCTGTGTACTATTGATAGTTGGACATTATTACCCATATCCTTAATCGGTCGTGTAAATGTTCTGAAAATGAATATTTTACCCAAAATACTGTACTTATTTCAGAATATCCCTTTGTCACCTTCAAAACACCTTTTTATGAGACTTACTTCATTATTCAATAACTTTATTTGGAACAACAGGCGTCCAAGGCTCCGCCTTTCACTTTTGTACTTGCCCTATGACAGAGGGGGGCTTAATTGTCCTAATGTGCAATGGTATTACTGGGCGGCTCAGCTCAGAACCATAATGTATTATTTTTCCACAGAAAGCCCCCCATCATGGGTTAATATGGAATCAGCGGAAGTCAAACAGGGTCTTACCTTAAAAAGGTATATATACTCAGCTAATCTCAAACAACACCGGAAAAACTGTTCAAACCCAATTGTTCTCAATATGATCAATGTATGGTATGTGGTGAAGAAACATTTTGGTATTCCTAATAGAATGTCTTGTTATAGCCCTATTTGGGGTAATACAGACTTCAAACCAGGCAAGTTGGATGCAGGCTTTAAAAGTTGGGCAGATAAAGGGATAAAATCTATTAAAGATTTGTATTCTTCAAACAAACTTAAGTCTTTTGAGGAATTAGTTAATACATTTAATATACCAAAAAACCATTTCTTTAAGTATTTACAAATAAGGAACTTTATTTTTGTAGCTCAGAATAATTCTTTAGACATGCCAGTACCGAACAGTTTAGAGACAGAAATGATAAAAGATTGCTATGCAAGAGGTTTAGTATCACATCTATACGGACTTATAACATCAGAATCAAAAGAATCGTCAATTAATAAATTAGAGGCCTGGAGGAAAGATTTAAAGGAAGATTTGTGTGAGAGGGAGTGGACAGAGGCATGTATGGAAGCTCAGACACAAACAATAAGTGTAGGATTGAAATTGTTACAATATAAATGGTTGATGCGGACTTATATAACTCCAGCTATTCTACACAAATATAATGAAAATATTCCTGATACCTGCACAAAGTGCAATACATTTAAAGGTGATTTTTATCATTGCATATGGGAGTGTGAACATATAAAGTCTTTTTGGAAAGGTGTTGGGGATATGATTAATAAAATGACAAGTATTAGTCTACCATTAACAGTAAAAGTATTTGTTCTGCACTTATACCCTCCTGAAATGACTTTGAGAAAAAAGGAATATGTTTTTCTTGACATGTGTTTGTTACAAGCTAAACGTTTAATAGCTTTGTTTTGGAAAAAAGTCCAAGCACCTCATGTAAATGACTGGCTGAAAGAAATGGCGACTAACATGGTCATGGAGAAAATAACTTATATAGTGAAAGGTAAACGCAAAAAATTTGAGGAGATATGGTACCCATTCATATCCTTTCTGGAAGAGGGTGGAGGTAATGGGATGTCTAATGTAAGGGATACTGATACCATTTGAGAAGCATTTTATTTTTATTTTTATTTTCATTTTTATTTTTATTGTTATTTATTTTTATTGTTATTTATTTTATTGATGTATTTTAATTTGGTACGTGTGATATGTGTTTATTTCTATATACTGTGCTATTCTTTAATTTACGTGTTTGATGAATGAATGTAAGAATGTTTGAAAAGTTAATAAAAAAACATTTGGGGAAAAAAATAAGATAATAAAAAGGTAGATAAGATCCACGCTCTCGTACAACAAACCCTCATACAGAGCGCGACCTTCACTCTCACTGGTTTTCTGCGAACTGTGTGCTCGTAAGCCCACAGTTATGCACGGCCACCTGGTGCTCGACTCCCAGCCGAGGGTGAAACTCCCAATCACTCAGTTACCCTGCCTGGTAACCACCAATGGTGCCACCTGTATACCCCACCATGGAGTTCGAGCGCCAAACCTCTCGACTCTTGTCGAGTTAGATCCCCTGATCCTGACAGTTCCCTATGAACTGCGTCTGGCGTCGCCTGTGTATACACATACCAGGAGAGAAGTCACAACCTCTGCAATAAGTTTCTGCTGAGGAGAGAGACAAAGTTTAACTAAAAGCGGATCTAAAGAGGAAGCAAAGATAAGAAGATAAAAAATAAAATATTAAAATTAAAGATAAAAAGGAAACAAACACAATAAAATCTAAAATAGGAAGCATGATTAAAACAGTAGATTTATAGGAAGTTAAATTAATGAAGATAAAAGTGCTTATAAAAGATAATTAAACTGAGCTGAAGGCCTGCTCAAACATGAAAGTTTTCAGTCTGGATTTAAAAGTATCTAGTGTTGGGGCTCTTCTAATGCTCTCTGACAACCGGTTCCATTTCTGAGCAGCAAAGTATCTAAATGCCGCCTCTCTGTGTTTAGTTTTTACCTTAGGCTGCACTAACTGACCAGTTCCTAATGATCTGAGAGTTCTGCTCGGCTCATATTGTTGGAGCACATCCAATAAATATACTGGTCTTGCACCATTAAGACATTTATAGACCAGTAATAGTACCTTAAAGTCTATCCTGTAACATACGGGTATCCAGTGTAAGGATTTAAGGATGGGAGTGATGTGCTCCCTTCTTTTACTCCTAGTGAGAACTCTGGCAGCTGAAGCTGTTTAATTGTCTTTTTTGGGAGTCCAGTTAGGAGCCCATTACAATAATCAATCCTACTAGAAACAAAGGTGTGGATGAGATTCTCTAGGTCTGCTTTAGCCATAAAATCTAGGGGACCGTAGTCGTTTGGTCAGAGAGCCATGTAGATCTGAGTGTGATCTGCATAGCTGTGGTAAGATATCCCATAAGTATGCATGATTTCACCCAGAGGAATCATATATAAATTAAATAAGAGTGGCCCAAGAATTGAACCCTGGGGTACACCACAGGTCACTGGCACAGTCTCAGATACATTACCCTCCATTTCCACAAAGAAGTTCCTTCCTTGAAGGTATGAACTGAACCATTTTAGGACAGTTCCTGAGAGTCCAACCCAGTTCTCAAGTCTATCTATGAGAATTTTGTGGTCAATGGTGTCAAAGGCAGCGCTGAGATCGAGCAGTAGAAGAACAGACATGTTTCCTGAGTCTGTATTTAGCCGAATGTCATTGATAACCCTAATTAGTGCAGTCTCAGTACTATGATTAGGTCGGAAGCCAGACTGAAATTGGTCTAGACAGCTATTTGCGGACAGAAAGTGCATAATTTGCTTGAAGACAATTTTTTCTATTATGTTTCCAATGAATGGTAGATTAGAAATTGGTCTATAATTATTCAACAAGCTTGTATCTAGAGTTTTCTTTTTCAAGAGAGGCTTCACAACTGCAGTTTTTAATGCACTCGGAAATACACCTGACATGAGTGAGGAATTTACTATTTGAAGAATGTTCACTGATATTGTGGAAAAGACATTCTTTAAAAACTTGGTTGGTAATGTATCAAGGCTGCAAGTGGATGATTTGAGATGACTCACTATATCAATTAAACCTTCTTCATTAATAGTACTAAACTGGGACATGTTGAACATTTTGCATGGTTTTGGAGATTAAATCGGCTCGTTGGTGGACGTAGGCATACAGATGGCTTGTCTGATATTGTGGATTTTAGTATAAAAAAATTTTGCAAACTCATTACATCTCTCAATTGAAACTAGCTCAGGGGCCATATATGTAGGTGGGTTTGTTAGTCTGTCAACCATAGTCAAAAGCACTTTGCTATTGTTAACATTATTGTTAATAATGCTAGAGAAGAAGGATTGTCTAGCTTTACACATAATTATATTGTAATCACGCAGCCTATCTTTGAAAATCTCTTTATGTACTTGAAGGTTGGTTTTACACCATCTGCGCTCAGCCTTTCTGCATTCTCTTTTTTGGTGCTGAACTGAAGGATCATTTCTCCATGGAGCTTTCTGCTTACATTGCATGGTTTTAACTCTAACTGGTGCAATCTGATCCAAGATACTGGCAGTTTTTGAGTTGAAACTATCCAGCAGAGTATCAACAGAGCCTGATAGTTGGCAAGGTGCAGAGCACACTTTGGTAACAAAAAGTGCAGAGCTCTTGTGTCACATCCACACCCTTCTCCTCAAGGTCTGGGAAAAGAGGAAATCCCTCCAGAGCCCAGGGATGCTCTGATAGTGACCATTTTTTAAAAAGGGTACAAGACAAAATGTGGGAACTACAGAAGCATCTCACTTCTGTCAACAACTGGTAAAGTTCTTGCCCGTATCCTCGCAAATCGTCTGATACCATTGTCTGAGGAAATACTCCCAGAGTCTCAGTGCGGTTTTCGTCCTTCAAGAGGCACGGCTGACATGATTTTTGCAGCGTGGTAACTGCAAGAAAAATGTTGAGAACAAGGAAAGCCATTATATATGGCTTTCATAGGTCTGACAAAGGCCTTTGACTTTGTTGATCACCAGGCTCTGTGGAGCATATTATCAAGGTTTGGCTACCATGCTAAATACATCAGAATCCTAAGGTTGCTACATGATGGAATGGCAGCCACAGTGCTTAGTAACAGTGGCACTAAGTCTGAGCTAGGGCTGCCACTAACAACCACTATTTTTCTATCGATTCAACTATCGATCGGTTGACTATGGAAGCCCATTCCCGCCACCTAAAATAAAAAAAAAATAGCACATATATATTTTTTTCTCATTATTAAGTAAATTGCTATCTCATTATTTCGAGATACTAAGTCATTATTTCGAGATACTAAGTCATTATTTTGAGATACTAAGTCATTATTTCGAGATACTAAGTCATTATTTCGAGATACTAAGTCATTATTTCGAGATACTAAGTCATTATTTCGAGATAACCAATGCACTCGCATCTGAATCGGTTCATCATCTGCATATAAAGGTAGTATATGAATTCGGTGAGTTATGTGGCACTTTTAGTACGGTATTTTAGTACGATTAACATCCGTATAAGGTGTTAGCATTACTTTGTTACAGTTTGGAATAATTTTGGGTCAACTTTGTGTCGTAGCTAGTTCTCCAGTTTCACGTGCGTCACCCTAAGTGAAGTTCATTACACTTTGGACAGAAGCTAAAGGAGCCGACAGGTTAGTCAGTAACACGCATGCAAGTATAAGCTTAACACAAACATAAACTCACATGCACTGTGTCCAAATGTGTTGTTCTAATAAATGAATTCAAATACTTTATATTGCACCCATTGATGGCACAGATCAGAGGTCGTCTAGTTGTAGGTAGACCTCCTTTTTGGGACCTACAAAAATCGAAATTGCCCAGAATGTCCGTTATTCAATTCGCCATTCGTGTGGACTTTTGCATTGATTTAACATTTTTATTAAAGTCCTGCATTCTTGCCTGTCAGAATCGGTCGGCAATTTACAATTTACCCGCGCAGATTGCCTCCTAATCCGCATACTAAATCACTAACAACATCGCTAACAATATCTCTCAAATGAACGTTTCCGTTTTTTGAAACACTGCTTAGTGCTGTAGTGAGCTGATTGGAAGACAGCCTCAGACATCTGCAATACAAATTCAAATTCACTAAAGGGTTACAGAAACAATTACTATACTGCGTCATCTCTTGGGACGCTTAAGCAGAATGCATGACCTAAAGCTGGTGCATTGTTAAGTAATGATGGACTATTGGGCAAAGATTACATCTTCAGGAAAGTTTTCATAAATAATGAAAACCTGACATAAATAATAATAGATTAGGTAGATATGCATTATAAAAGTGTACCAGGTGTAAAAATAAAGATGTGCAAACAGAAAATATAAAGGCAGAACTATGTAAAGTGCACGTGTGAGGGGAATGCTCATTTTCAATAAAAACAGTCCAGTTAGTCCAAAATTATAAACTTTCCCTAAACATTGGCATAGTGCCACCAGTTACTTGAAATGACACCCCAAACCATCCACCACCACCACCTTGGTCCAAGTGTGTGATGTTTGCGTGCTGGGCGACGGACGAGGCGCAGAGTCCAACGTTGTGCACAAATGACACTTTTATTTACGTATTACAAATAGATACACACGAATAACAAATAGACGTACAACGCGGACTGACTCAAACAAAGACGAGCACGGGACACTGCGCGAACGCACACTAAATAGACAGAACACATAAGCCACGCGTGATGACGAGACGAGCCACAGGTGAAACTGATTAACACAGACACAACCACACCCACGGAGATACACAGACGGTCAGGAGCTGTACCGTAACAAAGTGAAGGTGTATGTCTGCCCTATACCACCTTCCTACCCAAAGTGTCCTCTTTTTTGAAAACCAAAATATGGTCACCATACTCTAAAGAAGTATTGCCAAACGAATAAGTTCTGGACTTTGACCAAGATATAATTTTAAATCTCATTTTCTCATCTACAATGATTTACAATGATATCAAAACTCATTCTGCCATATGTGGTCTTTCTCTCGCTCTCAGCTTAGATTTTTGGCCTTACCCATTACACACTGCAATTTCTCCCAATTGCTTGAATGGTTTAATGATATTATGGGCTGTAAAGAGAGTAATATGCTAATCCCTTCCAATCTTTCTTTTCGGAACATTTTTTAAACATTTCAGTTTATTTCTCACACGTTACAAACTGAAGATCCTCTGTCATTGATATTTTGTATCAAATCGTGTTTACAATCATAAATCATTGACCTTTTGTTACGGAACAGCTCCGGACCCTTCTCTGTGGGCGTGCCGCTACGTTGTCTGCGTGTCGTTATGTCCATGTTTGTACTTCCGTGGGTGTGGGTTGTTTGTGAGCGTGTTCGTTTGTTACACCTGTGCCTTGTCTCGAGGTCACGTGGGTCTGTGTAATTCACCTATTTAATGTGCGTTCGCGCGGTGTCGTGTGCTCGTCTTTGTCTAAAGTTCATGCCCGTGCAAGCCTCAGCATCAGAGTGCTTGCACCATTAGTGCTGGGCTTTCCGTTTTGTGTTAATAAACGTATCTGTTTCACTACTATCGTCGTTGTGCCTGCCTCCTCCACAACGCGTCACACCTTTTGATGTTTTTCCTCATTACATGTCCTAAACTGGCCCATCCCTCCAGGGAAGAGTACCAACTTCCCAAAATCCTAGCTCATCTGCTAGGTTTCTTTGTGTTTATAATGCATATGTATATTACTAGAGAATTTTGTGTTACAGTTATTTATGATTACAGAATGGATGACCTGAGTCAGTTCCTGAGAGAAAGAAGGGTTTCTGAGGAAACAATACAGACCATGGAGCGTGAAAATGTAATTAAAATCAACACAAGAATATTTGTTGATAGATTAAATAAATTAACTTACAGTTTTATTGTGCTATCAGCAGTGAATAGGTTGTCTAACCGAAATAAATTTCTCATACTTTTTCCATCCTTACTTAGATTGATATAAGCACGATAGAGTTGATGACAGATGAGCAGCTGAAGACTTTTCTACCATCATATGGTGATCGTCTAGCAGTAATGGGATTTTGTCGGCGAAAGGAATGTAACCTCCACAAAACCCGGAAATCAAAGCTTTTTGAACGGCTGAAAAATAGACTATCCAGAAGAAAACTTGACAATGATGGAGATGTAAATACAGAGGAAAATCATCAACCCACCACAAAAAAGAACGCTCTGAAGACCATGAGAAAGGTAGAAATAGGATGGATGACTTATGATGATGAAAAACCAAATTTCAAGCAGGTGAGAACAAAACGTGGAGGGGGAACAAGAAAACTGGATGTTTCAAAGGAAGCACAGAAGAAAGACTTGATGGAGAAAGCAGTTAACCTCTTTTTTCCAGATGGGAAAAATGTTCTTGGGCCCATAACAGATTTTGAGGTTGATCTCAGGGATTATCAAGAGTTGACAGTTGATGACCGAACTACAGTTGGACAACTGTACAATGACACAAAACTCACTATTCTGCGGTTTTACCTGACCACAAAGAAAAAAAGAAGTGACATTCAGAATTCCTCTTCTGCTTCTTCTGTTTATGATGCTACAGCCTCCTCTTCAAGTTTTGAAACAGTTAGCTCAGAAGTGGTATATCTTGGAAGCAATATCAGTGATGGGGGTTTTGACTTTTCCCTATATTCTACAGAGGATGTAAGCAGTGTCACTGAAGATGTTTCAGAGGACAGCAACATTGTTTTTGTTGGAGACCTCTCTGAACATGAGCATCTGAATTTGGATGATACACTTCCTGTTTCACTACAAATCATGCCAACCAATGAGAGAGTGAAAAGAATATTGGTTGTTCACAGAGGACACGTTCTTCCAGAGCTCATACAACATTTCTGTGATGATGGAATTCAAGATGTGGATATCAAAATCCAGCTTATACTTCCAAATGGAGCACTCGAGAAGGCATATGATGATGGGGGAGTTGTGAGAGATTGCCTCTCAGAGTTCTGGAATGAGTTCTACGATCAGTGCACAATGGGCAATATATTTAAAGTTCCTTTCCTTCGTCATGATTATGGACAACAGGAGTGGGAGAGTGTAGGGCGAATAATACAATTTGGATGGGCAAGAGAAAAGTATCTTCCTGTGAAGATTGCACCAGTTGTGTTTGAACAGGCTGCCTTTGGATGTGCAACGAGTGATGTAGTTGATAATTTCTTCAAATACATTTCTGAATCAGAGCGTGTAGTATTGGAAACATGCAGATCAGATTTTAATAGCATTGACCAAGAAGAGTTGATTGAGATCTTGGACAACCACAGCTGCAGAAGAGCACCAACAGCGAGCAATATAAATGAAATCCTTCAAGAGCTTGCACACAAAACACTTATCCAAGAGCCTGCCTATGTAATAGAACAGTGGGCAAAAATTCTCAGTCCAGCTTGGCATAACATTGAGGAGCTCACCACAGTATATGACAACTTGCAACCAACTGGGAGAAAAGTTCTGAAGTCCCTTGCTTTCCCAGACACAATGAATGACCGCCAGAAGGATATTCAGCGGCACCTTACCACCTACTTGAGGTACGCTGATTTGCAGCGTCTGTGCTTGTTCCTCCGATTCTGCACAGGCTCTGATCTGTTTCTGGGGAAGAACATCACTATTGATTTCTCACAAATTCAAGGATTCCAGAGGAGACCTGTGGCACATACATGTGGGTGTGTACTGGAATTGTCAATACATTATGACAGCTACCCAGATTTCAGCTCTGAGATGAATAAAGTCTTGGAATCTAATGTATGGGTGATGGACATTGTGTAATCTAGTCCATGAAATTACAATGTTCAGTAGATTACAGACATCTGTGTTTATGGGTAGAGACATTTGTTCTGAGTTACTATGCAGGCATTTTGTATAAATCTCATCATTTTTTTGTATAAATCTTATCATTTTTTGTATACATCTCATCATTTTTTGGTATAAATCTAATCTAAAATAATATTTTAGAGATTAGAGATTTATGTGATTGAGATATTGTGGATATCCTTTGTAATAATTATTGGTTCTGTCTAATATAATGTTTTTTTACACTCAGTGTTGAGAAATTTGCCAAATGCTGACCATTTGTCATACCTGTTTACTTAATGTTTACTTGTTACCTGTTACCATTGAATCTGCATGCATGTTGTCTTACATAGTATTTTAAGAAAAATGTTTTAGTCTGTTACCATGAGTTCTATGGTGCACACATTTTCCTAATAAATCTTACTTTTTAAATATATTTACACATTTTGGTTTATTTGCCTTCAAAGTCCCTCAGGTCTTAACAACAAATTTACTCCCACTGCCTCAACTATCACAAACTAAACACTAGAGGATGAATAATGCAAGCAATGATAATAATGTACAGCAAATATAACCCAGAAATAAAGTACTTGGAAATCACCTATGTGGTAGGTTTGTGCAAAAAGCATAATAAACTGGCAACTCAGAATGTAGCAGTTATATTAAATGCAACAAAATAATTTCATTATAATTTTATATAATAAACAATAATCAACATAATTCATCAAATTAACAAAATGAAAATCAACATTAATGGTAATTATGTTATATCAATACCATACATACAAACCCTAATGTAAACAATAAGTGTTATGTTTGTATATGCTTATAATATGCAAAATATATTATTAGCAAATTACAAACTGGCAGCATCATGTGCTAGGAACAGTAGTTTATTCCCCCAGCTCATCATGAAACACCTGACGAAGTCTCAAATAAAGGTCAGTAATTTCAAAAACATCATCAGACATTGCCAGGTTGTGTTCAGCCATAAGTTCTATACACATGTCAAACATGTCTTCATCACAGGGATAGTCCTTGAAACAACACTCCTCCCTGCACATCTCTACCTTGGATTGGTCTCCAGACTGAAGGTAATTTTGTGCCCCATAAAGGTTTGGAACCGCATACATTATAGAAGGCCGGCCATTGGGAGCCCGAGGATTGTGGGTTGTTCTTATGCGATGATCATTCCAGGCTATTGAAATTTCATCAAGTTCCTCCTAAACAACGGACAAGTGAAAATATTGGTTAAAGTTCCTTTTAGAATGAAAGTTGGGTTTCTGCGGTTGTCTCATTTGTCTGATCACATGCCTCCTAGTTGGAGTCGGAACTTAAGTGCTCTATCAGTTCAAAAATCAAAGCATTTCATGGGAAGTTACATTTACTGTTCACAAATTTATCGTTACAATCATGTAAACATGAACGTATGGGTGCAAAATGCAGTTGTTGCTGAATTAAACTAATCTATAATGTCTATAATGCTATGTTAAAAAAATCACCATTATCAATTAAAATCAAGAAACTATTATTTGTGTTTTTAACCATAAAATAATTAAATATATTCCCTTCTATTCCCATTACATCTGGCTGGCCAGCCTTTCAATATTGACTATCAAATACCAGTTATGATGAAATCTCTGCTTATAGGCAACGTTGAGACTGTACCTGTATTGTACTTAAGAAGCAAAATTGGATGAGGGATTTGTCAACGAAGCCATAGTCAAAATAACCATCTGCTTTCAGCTGATCAAAGTGATCCATCCAGAACTGAGTGCATTCACTCCTCAGAGTACACCACCAACGTTCAATTCTTTGATTGCCAGTGCTTGGACCTAAAGTGACGCACTCTGTCACATTTTCCTCAACGCTGTGCAGAAATCTCTGCATTGTTGCAATGTGTGTGTTCTCTGTCCCGTGGTCCAACCTGACTTTTCGGGGAAATCCATTGTTTTCAGCTACAGCATCAATAAAATAACCAGCAATTACACGAGGGTCGCTGTTGGTCTTGTACGCTTCTAACCACATGATTTTTCTTGAAAAGCCATCTATGCAACCGTTGATACAGATACCATAAGGCTTTAATTTGTCATATCCATCTATATGCCATACATAATTCGGCCCACGACTGATATACACACGCCGCCTCAAACGGTTTCGCGCCCGTAAATCTACCCCATTTCCGTCCATCACACGCATCAGCTGTCGCACAGTTTCTCTGTCTGTTATTATCCCATTCATCCAGCATTTTTGGTGCATCCATCTATAGCCGTGTTGTTTCCCGGACGTTTGTAGCTGTTGGTCAATGAAGGATGCTACTTCGGCTACATCCGTTTTGTTTTTCCTCCGCCAAAGCTTGGTCTTCTGTAGCTTCCTCTCTAAGGTCCGCAGGCTTATTTTGATATTGTGTGATTCTTGTAAAAGCACCAAAATTTCATGATTCGTGAATCCACGTCTAAAGTAGTCCTCAATTATCGTATCCATTTTGCGTCTGTCTTACCTGCTTCTGTTTATGTACAATCTACTATTAGGCTACCTCAATAATGACTTAGTATCTCAAAATAATGACTTAGTATCTCAAAATAACGACTTAGTATCTCGAAATAATAACTTACTATCTCGAAATAATGACTTAGTATCTCGAAATAACGACTTAGTATCTCGAAATAATGACTTAGTATCTCGAAATAATGACTTAGTATCTCGAAATAATGACTTAGTATCTCGAAATAATGAGATAGCAATTTACTTAATAATGAGAAAAAAATATATATGTGCTATTTTTTTTTATTTTAGGTGGCGGGAATGGGCTTCCATAGTTGACTAAACGATTAATTTTCTGCAGAACAAAAAACAAAGAAACTGGCTCTCTTGTAAATTACATATATTATATACATTATATATATATATATATATATATATATATATATATATATATATACATAATACAGAACAAAAAATGTAAAACAGCTTTATTGTGCAAGATGTTAGTGCAAAACTTTACTCTCCAGCATAGTAAACATAAAAAGAGGGCTTATTCAGTGATGTAACTTGAAATTGCAAATTTCCTTTATCAAATTCAAGTTTTTTATATTAAACAAAGTGCATACTATTAAACGGCTTTGTTGCATGTGACAGTCACGCTGTCTACATTCTGATTAAGAACAGGGCTGCCCTCATTTTAGCCTAAATTCCAGCACTTTTCAAACCTGAAACACAATGCAACATTAATTTTTGTCAGGTAAATGTTCATCCCCCTGTTTTTGAGGGGTGTTTATTTATACTATCAATCAATCAATCAAATTTTATTTATATAGCGCTTTTTACAACAGTTGTTGTCACAAAGCAGCTTTACAAGTGCCGAGTCCTAGCCCCCAGTGAGCAAGCCAAAGGCGACAGTGGCAAGGAAAAACTCCCTAGTTTTTGCATGAGGAAGAAACCTTGAGAGGAACCAAGACTCAGGGGGGGAACCCATCCTCCTCTGGCCGACACCGGTCACCATGACAACAACAACAATTTAGACAGAAAGAAGAGAAAGAAAAGGAAAAATATGTAATAATGTCCATCATGATGTATGCATCCGGTTAGGCAGGAGGTGGCTGGCCCAGGATGGATCGCTGGTCTCCTCATCTCATTATTCCTCAAGCAGGCGGGCAGCCATGTGGAGAAATGAAACAGGGAAAATTAGCTCTGTATGAGGACATATACAGGACAGGTGAAATTATAAACATTTCCGGAGTGTGGCAGCAACTCAGGCATTAAGTTAAATTATTACAGCCTAGCTAAAAAAGGCAGAACCAGAAGGTAACATAGGCTTGGGGGCATTCTGAGACAATGGCATCCGTCCACTGCACTGTCAACAAACTTGAGTGACCACGAGCAGTGACAGGACGACAGCACCAGCGCCCCAGTCTACCATAAAACCCTTCGCCTGTGAACCCCTGGATCTGTACCTTAATCTAAGGGGGGATATTAATTATCAAATGCTAAACTAAATAAGTGGGTTTTCAACCTAGACTTAAAGATTGTGACTGTGTCGGAGTCCCGGACGCATTTAGGAAGATTATTCCAAAGCTGGGGGGCCTTACAAGAAAAGGCTCTTCCCCCTGCTGTTACCTTGTTAATTTTTGGAACTAATAAAAGACCAGCACCCTGTGATCTTAGTGGGCGTGGGGGTTCGTAATAGGAAATAAGTTCCTGAAGGTACTCAGGAGCAAGCCCGTGCAATGCTTTATAAGTTAATAAAAGAATTTTAAAGTCAATACGGAATTTAACTGGGAGCCAATGCAGGGCTGATAGGACTGGACTGATATGCTGAAATTTTCTAGTTCTGGTCAGAACCCTGGCTGCGGCATTTTGAACTATTTGAAGTTTATTTAGATTCCTATTGGAACATCCTGACAGTAGTGCATTGCAGTAGTCTAATCTAGAGCTAACAAAGGTGTGCACCAATTTTTCCGCATCATCCTGTGATAATGCATTTCTTAATTTAGCAATGTTACGGAGATGTAGAAAAGCTATCCTAGTAGTATTATCTATGTATTTATCAAATGATAGGTCAGACTCGAGTATGACGCCTAGGTTTTTGGCTACTGTGCCAGGTGTAATGGGGTTGCCTGCGAGATTAAGCATTAGATCTGGAATTTTCTGTTTTGAGGCCTTAGGGCCCAGAAGGAGAACTTCTGTTTTGTCCTCATTAAGTTGGAGGAAGTTTAGAGACATCCAGCATTTAATATCTCTTACACAGGCCTCAACTTTTCTTAAACTGAGTTTGTCATCAGGTTTGGCTGATATGTAAAGTTGAGTGTCATCTGCATAGCAGTGAAATTTGACACCATGTTTGTTTATAACTGTGCCCAATGGTAGCATATATAATGTAAATATTAGTGGTCCTAGAATGGAGCCTTGCGGGACCCCATATTTAACTTTTGTACGTTTGGATGGAATATTATTGAGCTCTACAAACTGATAGCGATTTGTTAACTAATGCTGTTTCAGTACTGTGATGGGGCCTAAAACCAGATTGGAACTTTTCAAATATGTGATGCCTATGCAGATATAGGCATAATTGCTGGGCAACAGCTTTTTCTATGATCTTAGATATAAATGATGTGTTTGAAATGGGTCTATAATTAGATAGTACAGTAGGATCAAGATTTGGTTTCTTGATCAGAGGTTTAATAACTGCTAATTTACATGATTTGGGCATGTGACCTATTGTACTACCACATATTGTTTCGGACAACACTGCACAGATTGTGACACGGCAAGTTTAAATGCTTCCGCCGTTCGCGCGAGGTGTGCAGACTGCGGAGTCGCGCTACGGTCACTCGCGAAAGTATAATCCATAATAAATAATTATAACGTAGCGCGTGCCATAGGTTTCCGACCACTGCTGTAGACTTTTGCGAAGCTCCTATGGCTCCGCTGCAGCCGGCATTTTTTTTTTGAGTGGCGCTGACCAATGAGTGGAGACTCTCTGATGTCACGCGTTGAGGAAAAGCATTTTTTTGAACGGACGCATTGTAGAAATTAAAATGGAACATTATTAAACATAAAAAAAATAAATAAATGTAAAAAAAAACCAAAACCGATGCGTCGACTTAAAATATTGAAGTTGACATCTTTTTTGCGTCAATGTCATCGACTTTATTGACCAATCGCGGCAGCCCTAGTCTGAGCCTTTCACTGTGGAGACGGGGGTTAAGCAGGGATGCATAATTGCACCCAGTTTATTTGCCATATTTATTGCTGCTGTACTCTACCTTATTGGCAAAGAACAACTGCTACAAGGGATTTCAATCCTGTACAGGACTGATGGCGGGCTCTTTAACCTCAACAGTTTTAAGGCCAAAAGCAAGGTTAGTCACACCTCCATAATTGAGTTACAGTATGCTGATGACAATGCCGTTGTTGCACATTCTGCTGAGGACTTCCAGGGTATCTTGAATGCCTTTGACAAGGCATACAGAGCCCTTGGATTGGTTTTATATATCGAGAAGACCCAGGTTCTTTATCAGTCTTCACCCAATCAGTAATACACCCAGCCCATCATCAAAGTGGAAGATAAAGCTCTGGTTAATCTTGACCATTTTCCCTACCTTGGCAGTTTTCTTTCCTCCAATGCTGACATGTACTTTGAGGTTAACCATCATCTCGTCAGTGCAAGTACAGCATACACCAGACTCAGGAGAAGAGTTTTTGAAGATTGTGACTTAAAGGCTCAAACTAAGCTCCTGGTCTACAAAGCCGTTTTTCTCCCCATGGAGCAGAGTTATGGACCACATAACCTCCTGTCTCCTAACCAGATCAACTCGAATCACTCTTGAACGGCGATGCATTATATGTACTGTTACGCCTGGCTCCGCCCCCTCCCTGTCTGTCTAGCTCGGCTCCTCCTCCCCTGGTCTTCTGTTTAGTTCCACCTCTCGTTTTGTCATTGGTTTCAGCTGTTGCTTGTTTGAGTGTTTGTTTGGGTTTGTATTTATTCCTTGTGTTCCGGGTATTCAGTGTGGGTCAATGTTTAATTTCATATGTTGATGTTGAAGTCTGAGTCCTGCTTGTGCTTCTGTTTGAAAGTGTGTAGATTAGGTCTCGCGTGTGCTTCCGTGTTTATATTGGAAGTTAAGTCTTACTTCAGTTCGTATGTTTATAGTTAGGTCTTTCTTGTTTTACGGTATTACGGTCTTTCTCTATGTTAGTTTGCTGTATGTTGCTTTGTTCAGCTGTCTGTGTGTGAGGTTAGTTTCTGGTTTGTCACGTTTCTCTTCGTTGTGTTATGTTATATATTGCCCAATGTTGTGTATATAGTCCGTGTCAGTTTTGTCTCGGTTACTTATGTCGTATTCCAGCTGTACTATGTCCTGTGAATTTGAGTTTAGTTTGAATAGCCTATGTGTTCAGTGTTTCCTGTTTCAGAGTGTATTGTAGTATTCTTATGGTCTTCGTGTCTGTTTGTTCTGGTTATGTTTCGTGTTTGAGTCCGGTGTCTTTGTAGTGCCTCGTGTCATATGTTTTGGTTCCTTGCGTATGTTCATTGTCTTGATGTGCCTCTTGTAAATATAGTTGTGTTGAGTTCACTCGGTTCTGTGTTATGGTCTTATGTGAGTAGTCTGGGTATCGGTGCTAGAGTTAAGAATGCCACGTAAGAATAGAGTGATCCATGTAGGCACTTTACGGCTAGTCAGTATGGCTACGTCTAGTAACCTTGAAACCCGCTCTCTAACGCCAGTGCGTCTGCCCCCTAGTCATGGTACCACCCAACCGTTACATGTACATCAGTGGCGATTGCTCTAAGACTGCAAGGGAAGCTCAGCTTCCCCTAAAATGTCAAAAAATAAGTGATCAAACATATACTGTTGTGTGTACATGTCATTGACTAAATATGCGCTACAACGCGCTCAACTTTTGTTCAGAATCAGCTTATCATCACTGGTAACGACGCGGCTTTCCTCTCACTCAGTCCCACAGCTTCACAGTGCTTTAAACGGTGTGGACGCTGAGCATCTACAGAGTTCAATAGCGAAGCAAAGCGTGCAGCGAAACGAGACGAGCCATTGGAATAAATATATATAAAAAAATAATGCTTATTGCAGTAATAAAATAATTAACCATTAGAGTTCCTTACCTAAATGCAGATCTAAACAGGAAGGTTTTGAGACTCTTCTTGAAGCTGTTGAAATGTCTCTGAGCTCCTCAGGAAGAGAGTTCCTAATATAAAAGTAATATGTTCCTAAAAGTAATATGATTACACCTCTCTTTCTCCTGTGGGTCAGAACCCTTGCAGCAGCATTCTGAACTCACTGTAGGTGAGAAATAGAGCTTTTTAGGATAGCAGATAAAACTGCGTTACAATAATCTAGCCTTGATGTGACAAATGTATGGACAAGCTTTTCACTATCAGCAGGAGAGAGCATATCTCGGACCTTAGAGATGTTTCGAAGGTGAAAATAAGCTGTCTTGCATGTAGATGTGATATGTGGTGTAAAGCTGAGCTCATTATCAAAAGTGACGCCTAGGGTTAGGGTTTAGTTCTTAACACATATGTTCAAGTCGGAACATCATTCCTTTGTGAATCACTACCAAAAACAAGTACCTCTGTCTTCGCTTTATTTAATTTCAGAAAATATAGACATCCATGTCTGTATATCACCTATGCACTCAAACAGTGAGCTAATTGATTATTAGGGCTTTAGGTTCTAGAGAAATGTAAAGTTGAGTCATCTGCATATTGATGATAACTAATAGCATGTTTGTTAATGATATGAATGAATATTCCATTTAAATAGCACCTTTTAAGATATCCAAGGTTGCTTTCAATTTTAACACAGTCTTACGCGACCAATCACACACCGACGAGACGCGGCAGCCAATTGCGCACAGCGTAATCTCTACCAGAATCCACAGCCCCCTGGGGGACTGAATGGGGTGCAGGAAGGGGAGAGAAGACAGACCCTAGTGACAGACCACCATCCACCACTGGGCATACAAGCACACACACATTCATGCACAGACACTCAATCAATCAATCAATCAAAGTTTATTTGTATAGCGCTTTTAACAACTCAAGTTGTCGCAAAGCAGCTTTACAGGATTTACAAGGTTAACAATACTATGGGTCCAGAACCCTAACGAGCAAGCCAAGGGCGACAGTGGCGAGGAAAAACTCCCTATGATGGTGGGGAATAGGAAGAAACCTCGGGAGAACCAAGACTCAAAAGGGAACCCATCCTCCATTGGGCGGCCCGTTAACACACAAATACACAAGTCACACACAATTCACACAATCAGACTAGGTAAAAGGTAGAATTGAAAGTTCTGGGTTTTGATATTGTCACTGTAAATGTCTGTTGATGAACGCCAGGCTTTCATTCCGTGTCGGAGCAGTGATGCTGGTATTGTAGGCTCCGACTGCAGTGTTACTCCCCAGGTGAACCCCGGCATCAGCACATCCACCGGCAGCCAGACCATCCCCCAGGTGCCTGCAGGTGCCTGTATCCAATCGTCTTGAGTAGAGCCATGCAAGAAGATAGACAATACAGACTGAGTGGACATGAATTTAAACCACCATTGATTTAAATGTACATAGCTCACGTGCCAGTGATGAGCATGTGGCTCCGGCAGACTAATCTATAGCAGCATAACTAAAGGGAGGGGTTCAGAGGTGACCACAGGCATGAGAGCTCACTGAGACATTGCTTTCTAGTCAAGTCATAGTCACAAATAGAGTGATGCCAAGACACAGCTGGATGACAGCATCAATATCTCAGATCACCAGAAATCTCAACGTCTGGGGGCCCCCAAGCCCCTACACCTTACAAGGGGAATTTTAGCTGAAGGCTTGATTAAACAGGTGAGTCTTAAGTCTAGATTTAAAGATTGGAACTGTGTCAGAATCTCGGATTGGAGCTGGAAGGCTATTCCATAATTGAGGGGCTTTAAAAGAGAAAGCTCTGCCTCCGGCTGTAGTTTTACAAATTTTTGGAACTAGGAGAAATCCAGCATTTTGGGAGCGCAAAGGGCGAGATGGGTTGTAGGAATCAATGAGTTCACTCAGATATTGTGGGGCAAGACCATTTAACGCCTTATAGGTTAACAGGAGAACTTTAAATTCAATGCGATATTTAATCGGCAGCCAGTGTAGTGCGGCGAGAGTGGGACTAATATGATCGAATTTCCTAGCCTTGGTTAGGACTTTAGCTGCGGCATTTTGTACAAGTTGTAGCTTCTTTATGGACTGTTTAGAGCATCCAATTAGAAGACTATTACAGTAGTCCAATCTCAACGAGACAAAAGCATGAACTAGCTTCTCTGCGTCAGCTAATGAAAGTAAGTGTCTCAGCTTGGCAATATTACGTAAATGGAAAAAGGCAGCCTTAGTGACATTGCATACATGTCTGTCAAATGAAAGATCAGAATCAATAGTGACACCTAAACTTTTTGCAGTAGATTTTGGTGTTACTGAAAAACCATCTAGGGTAAGGGGAGTATCAGCCCATTTGCTTCTAACAGCTTTAGGCCCAAGAATCAGTACCTCACTCTTGTCAGAATTTAGCTTAAGAAAATTAGACGCCATCCAGTTTTTAATATCCTGGACGCAGTTCTCAATCTTGAGAGTTGTGGTGGTATCATCTGGATTAGAAGATATATACAACTGAGTATCATCTGCGTAGCAATGGAAGCTAATACCATGCCTACGAATGATAGTGCCCAGTGGTAGCATATATAATGAGAATAATATGGGGCCCAGTACAGATCCTTGTGGGACACCATACTTTACTTTAGAATGCTCAGAGCATTCGTTATTTACTAGCACAAATTGGTAACGATCTGTCAGGTAGGACCTGAACCAGGAGAGTGCTTGACCTATATGCCAATGAGTGTATCCAGTCTATTAAGTAGAATATTATGATCAATGGTGTCAAAAGCAGCACTGAGGTCTAGCAGTATGAAAAACGAAATGTGTCCTTTATCAGAGGATATTAAGAGATCATTCAATACTTTAGTTAGTGCTGTTTCAGTGCTGTGATGAGCTCTAAATCCAGACTGAAATAACTCTAAGACATGTTCTGTCTGTAAGAAGGAAGAGAGTTGTGAAGAAACTACTTTCTCTAAAATTTTGGATATGAATGACAGATTAGAAATTGGCCTATAGTTGGACAGTTCTTGGGGGTTAAGACCAGGTTTTTTAATTAGCGGCTTGATGACTGCAAGTTTAAATGAACTGGGAACGTAGCCCAGGCTCAGAGAATAATTTATTATAGTAAGCAACGGTTCTACATTGCTGTGCAGTAATTCTTTAAGTAGATGGGTTGGTACAGCATGTAGTATGCATATGGAGGGTTTAGCAGATTTCACCAGTGAAATAAGCTCCTCACGACCAATTGGGGAGAAGGACTCTAACAGGGCATCAGAGCTGACCAGACAGCTGTCAAGGTGCATTGGCATGTTGACAGGCTCTGACATAGCACTACTAATGTTTTCCCTAATTTTATCAATCTTATCATTGAAGAATTTCATAAAATTGTTACTGCTACACTCTAGTGGAATAAGAGAATTGATTTGTTCATAACTCCTCGTAAGGCTGGAAACAGTTTTAAAAAGGAGTCCTGAATTGTTTATGTTTTTCTATTAAAACCGATAAGTATGAGGATTTTGCCATATGGAGGGCATGCTTATATTCAATAAGGCTGCTTTTCCATGATAGTCTATACACTTCTAACTTCAAATTTCGCCATTTACGTTCCAGGATCCGCGCGGCTCGTTTGAGGCTACGCGTGTGCTCATTGTACCATGGCGCTATTCTTCTCTCCATGGCTCTCTTTTATCGTAGTGGTGCAACTTTGTCTAAAGCTGTACGAAGGGAAGTCTCGACGTGCTCGGTGAAACGCTCTAGTCCTTCCGGAGCTACAAGTGGATCAGTGTTTGTCAGACTCGGTAAAATATCAGTGAGCGCGGCTATGGTACTGGGTGTTACAGCTCGTTTATTTTGATAGCGGGGTGGCCGATGAACACAGTCAGTTAAACACAACTCGTACATTATGAGGCTGTGGTCAGAAACAGCCTCACTCTGAGGAAGAATTGCTAAACTGGATATGTCAATACCAAATGACAAGACCAAGTCTAAAGTATGACTACAGTTATGCGTGGGACCCACCACATTCTGAGTGATACCCATTGAATCAAGAATTGCTTGAAAATTAATGCTGAAAGAGTCACACAGATTTTAAAAATGGATATTAAAATCACCCACTATAATCACCTTATCGGCTGATAGCACTACATGAGACAGGAAGTCTGAAAACTCCTGCAAGAACTCAGAGTATGAACCAGGGGGGCTGTAAATAGTAATTAACATAAACGACTGTGACACTTTGTTGCTTGTTAAATTTGAAACATTTGATACAGTGAGGATGAGGTGTTCAAAAGAATTAAACTTGAAGCCAAATTTTTGAGAAATGCCTATATCAGAGTCATATATTGTGGTGACCCCACCTCCTCGACCATTTGGACGGGGGTTATGGACATATCTATAGCCAGAGGGAGAAGCTTCATTTAGGGCCATATAGTCGTCTGGTCGGTTCCAGGTTTCCGTCAAGCAAAGCATGCATAGATTATGATCGGTAATCATTTCATTAACAAGCAATGCTTTAGATGACAGGGATCTAATATTTAGTAGTCCTAGTTTCAGATTTAAACCGCTCTCTGAGGGAGCATAGTTGAATTTAACATTGATTAAATTTTGTCTACTAACTTTACGAGAATAATTTTTTGGTACTCGAGGAACAGACACAGTTTCAATCTGATGTGGCCTAGGTGACGTCTCTTTGCAGCTCGCAGACAGTCGGTTTAGCCTGTTTGTCTGCTGCCTGGCCTCGGCTCTGGTTTGTCAATCCCCATTAACTACATCTACACTACCACTATTAAGCCTAGTAGATATGCTACGAGAAATGAGAGCAGCACCCTTCCAAGAGGGGTGAATGCCGTCTCGCTTCAAAAGGCCAGGCCTGCCCTCAAAACGTGTCCAATTATCTATATAACCCACTTTGTTATCTGAGCACCATTTAGACATCTAGCGGTGTAGCGCCCATAACCTGCTGTAGGTTTCAGCGCCACGCTGAACTGGAATGGGACCAGAGCATATTACGGCATCTGACATCGTCCCCGCTAACTCGCACACCTCTTTAACATTATCCTTGGTGATCTCAGACTGTCTCAATCCCACATCATTGGTGCCGACGTGTATAACTATCTTAGAATATTTACGTTTAGCCAGCACCTTTAAATTAGCCCTGATGTCAGGCGCTCTAGCCCCCGGAATACACTTGACTATGGCCGCTGGTGTCTCTAAACTAGTTGCTACGTTCACGTGTCGGAGTTGTGAATCTCCTATCACCAGAACTCTTTTAACAGGTCGCTCAGTCCTGAGTGGGGCAAATCTGTTTGACACGGGAACCTGAGAAGGACGGTGCTCAGCCCTACGGTTATGCCACCGAGACGTCACCCATTCGCCCCGCTGCGAGGGCTCTAATGTCGGAGCTGAGGGCTCGCTAGCTACGGCTGTGCAACCCGGGCCTGCTACGCTATCTACGCTAGCTGCTACAAACTCTCTAGGACTTTCTAAAGCCCGGATGCGCTCCTCTAAAAGCGAAATCTTCTCCGTCATACTAATAACTAACCTACACTTCACACAAATAAAATTATTATTATCACTACTGACGGAAGAAGAGTAGCTATACATGCCACACTCAACACAAGCAACAAGCGACTCAGACATGATGAAATACTTAGCTTCGGTTAAAATATCGAAATGTCGAAGAGAGTAGTCAACTGTCTTGATAGTGGAAGCACTACCTGTAATAGTTGTCTAGGGAGGCAAAAAGTAAAGATTAGTACGTAAACAGATTATCACACTTTAGAGAAACAATCAAAATTCGCTCCGCAACAGCGTCGGCAGGAAGCAGCGTCGGCAGGAAGCAGACAACTGCTTTTTATTGAACAGAGACACACAGTTACACACTCAGGAAGAATTTGTCAGGGACTGCCAATTTACCTAACCTCCATGTTTTTGGACTGTGGGAGGAAACCAGAGACCCCGGAGGAAATCCACACAGACACGGGGAGAACATGGAAACTCTACTCACATAGGGACTTGACCCCAAGACCCCAGTGCTGAAAGGCAAACATGCTAACCACCAAGCCACTGTGTTGCCCATTTTGACCAATGTGCTAACGGATGTAAAGGTCCAAGAATTGATCCTTGAAGGACGCCACAAGTTTTTTTTTTGATGTGTGGAGGAAGAAGTACCTAATGCAACATATTAATCGCGCCCATTTAGATACGATCTAAACCAGTCTAAGACTAAGTCACTAAGGGGCGTACTCACACTAGGCTCTGTGATCCAGGCCCGGGCGCTCCAACCGCTTGAAGAGGTGGGCCAGGGCACGATTCATGTGGACTCATGTTTGGGCACGGATAGCGCTCACACTAGAAGCGAACCGTGCCCGGGCCCACTTGGTGCCTCGTGTGATTGGTTCATTTCGCTGGAACTCAAACATGACGTCAGTGATGCGACGCTCACGTTAAACAGTCATAGCGGCAAAGCGATTAGCAGACAATCGTTGTGTTAAATTATCGATAAATCTGTGCTTGCACCGTGTTTCTGCACTCCCAAAACGACTCCAAAAATACAATAAAAAGAGAATCGTGAACTCCATAGTGTTGTGCGAGTGCGCTTTTATTCCAAATAAAGTCACGTTGTGATGACGTAAGCGTGCTTGGGCCGGTTTGATAAAGCGAGTGTGAGTGCAGGCCAGAGGGGAGTGGGGAGGGGGGATAACCGAGCCCCAGCACGGAACCAGCAAACCGTGCCTAGTGTGAGTACGCCCTAAGGCCCACCCAGCTCTGTATGCCTAGTTTCTGTAAAAGCTTCTGTATAAGAAGTATTTCATGATCAACAGTGTCAAAAGCAGCGCTTAAATCTAGCAGAAAAGGGACTGAGAGTTTACATCTTTATTCAGTCTTAGGTCATTCTGTTTCAGTGCTGTGGAGGGCTCTGAAACCAGACTGAAAAGTGTTATTTATTTAGTTTACTTTAACATAATTGTTCAACTGGGCTGATGCAACTTTTTCAATGATTTTGCCAAGAAAAGGAAGATTAGATATAGGTCGATAATTATTGAAATGTGGGATCAAGATTTATGTTCTTTAATATTGGTTTAACCACTGCAGTTTTAAGAATATTAGGGAATTCTCCTTGTTGAGACTGATTAACAATCATTTGAGGACATCATTAGATAATGAGTTTAGAACCTGATAAAAAAGCATGTTGGTAAAGGGTCCAGTTCACATGTAGAGGATTTTAGTGATGAAATCACATCAAGTAGTGTTACCATGTCAACTTCTTGGGAATAGAACATATTACAGTTAGGCTGATTAACTGTAGGGTTGATAGTCTATTAGTGCTTGTTGCTATGTTCTGCCTTATACTAGTAATTTTGTCCCTGAAACTCTATTGCAAACTCATCACATTTTGAAATGGATTCAGGGAAGGCACAGGAGGGGGGGGCATGTAATATTTAAATATATAAAAAATAATAGCTAAAATATTATATATAAAATGCACTTATTTTTCAACTCCTTTTCAACTCAAGTTTATCCTGATATTGACTTGAGACTCCAGCCTAAAGAATTGTGACTTTGTCTTGAATTTTGTGACTTTTGAACATCTCTATTGTGCTGTAAACTTAAGATGTTGAGAGCTAGAATTTGTGGTGGTACAACCAAAAATGAACTTGTGTACTTTTTCTGTGAGCAGTGATGGCTAAGTTACCTTGAGAAAGTAATCCGATTACTGATTACTGATTACTCCTTTTAAAAGTAACTTAGTTACGTTACATATTACTTGATTTTAAAAGTAACTACGTTAGATTACAAGTTACTTTAATAGTTACATTCAGCAGCAAAATAAATTTTTCCAATACTCACTTTATTGGAAGTGCATTTTTAACAGTAACAATGTATTGAAGCAGGTTCGGTAACCGAGGCAGAAACTGCTTAATCCAAAAATCCCGAGGAGGGAAACTTTATTGATAACGCAACCCTGGCTCGCGCAGGCTCCGCCCCCCCAGTGTCACTTAAAGGGCAAGACTCGCCGTGAGGAGTAGGAGTCGCTACAGTATCTCCTGACATTACGTTTGTGTAGCTGCGCGGTATTATTTGTAAATTTATTTGTAAACGTAATACAAGCGAACTGGGGTGGGTTTCCCGAAACGTTCGTAGCGCCAAGTACTTCGTAAGCTCTTATGAAACGTACGAGGTTAAGAAGTACTTAGCGCTACGAACGTTTCGGGAAACCCACCCCAGTTCAGTCAGACAGCTTGTGAAACGAAATACCATTACAATTTCAAGCAATTTAAAGTAGGCTACGTTAGTCAAAATTCCAGCACTTTTCAAACGTGGAACACAAAGCAACATTA
Source organism: Brachyhypopomus gauderio (assembly GCF_052324685.1). Lineage (NCBI taxonomy): Eukaryota > Metazoa > Chordata > Actinopteri > Gymnotiformes > Hypopomidae > Brachyhypopomus > Brachyhypopomus gauderio. The sequence continues at coordinate 23,361,131 of NC_135221.1, read as the reverse complement.
AAATTGGTCAGGTAAATGTTCCTTCCCCTGTTTTTGAGGGGTGTTTCTTTACACTACCACGTATCGTTACGGGAGGACACTGCACAGAATGACTTGTAAAACGTGCTCGCGCTCTCACAGGGTCGCGCGCAGAGTCGAGCGTGCGGAGTCGAGCGCTACGGTCAGACGCAAAAGTAGAACTGAGCCAAGAAGAAAGCAAAAATATATATTTTACTAGGGAAAATATAAATAGTAACGCACAGTTATTTGGATAAGTAACTTTAATCTGATTACTGGACTGGAAATAGTAGCGCGTTATATTACTCGTTACCGAAAAAAGTGGTAAGATTAGAGTAACGCGTTACTAAGTAACGCATTACTGACATCACTGTCTGTGAGTGAATTTCCTCATATCAGAAATACGAGTACAGATTTTGTTTCACACGTTCAGGTTTCACAAGATCGGGTCCTTCCAGTTTTCAGGTTTTGCAACAGTATTACCACTATATGATTGTCTCTGTCTCCTCTAAGAATCATTACAGTTTGCCCTTTTTTGCCCTTCCTGTTCAAGGTGTGTGTGTGTGTGTGTGTGTGTGTGTGTGTGTGTGTGTGTGTGTGTGTAATGTTGTAATGGGAGTGGGTGTGCTTTTATTTGAATTTTTTTATTTTAACAAATATTCAAGTTATTGATATAAAACATTTCTGGGGTCCATAAACACCAACCTATGTGTTTAGATGTGAAAAACCTTCCCCTTTAATTACTTCAGATTCAGTAAAATGTGTGAATGAGACCATGTGGAAGGTTAAATGTGTGCTCTGGCTTTTTGGTCTCATGATCGTTTACCTTCTGTCAGACATGGATTTGAGTCCTGGGCAGGCTGGCTGCTCTTAGCCCTTGGCACCTAGAACTGTTCAAAGGTAAATTACCCATCAGCCAACATTTGGTCTTTCAATAGTCATTAAACTGTGCCACCTTCTGACCTAAAGGCTACCTTCTGACCTATCTAGCCAAGTACTGCATGATAACAATGTACCATCCCTTGACTTTAAATTTTTGCCAACTCTAACTGATACTGACTGATCTTTGATCAATATTGCACTGTTGGCATTCACAGATATGTTCATGCAAGTTCATGCAGAGGGTTGTGATTGGACAGTGGTACGAGTCCAGCATACTCTTCATGGGGTATGTCTATATTCCCCTCACTTCACTGTTCACTATTGCAAGATGAATACAATGTCTTGAAAGCCTTTGTAATTCCTAGATCAAGAACCTCCTAGAAAGATAAAGCACATTGTATCGTGACCACTCTTATAAGTACATGACTTTCTACATTGTTTAAAAATATCAGACTTTGCTTCTATTGCAACCCTTGTCCTTCAAAGTAGCAAAGTAACTTTTTCTCCTCTGGTCGACCAGTTGAAAACTCCTGAGGTTGCAAATTAGTTGTTCTGCTTTTTGATTTAGTATTTTTCTTTTTTTTTTCTTTTCAAAATCAATCGTATTTGTGGTGGTTATGGATATCCAGCTGGTCATGGACATTTCTTGGTTGTTTTATATTTACATTTATGGCATTTAGCAGATGCTCTTATCCAGAGCGACTTACAAAAGTGCTACATAGTTGCTTGGAATTTGCTTGGTTATCTATCTTGGGTTATCAGAAGTCACTGACTTTAGTAGTCAGACTGGGATTAGTATAGCTGTACTCCCCGCAGTCTGTTCCTGCCTATGTGCATTAATCTGAGATGAGACTTCTTTGGCAAGCTGTGGAGTGACTCATCGATTTGGTTATATCCGTTTTCATGTCAGTGAGGGCTTTGAGCTGCTGCTCTGTTCGTTTGAACAGTAGCAATTAGAGGAAACACTGCATCGGCTTTAGCACCAGTTGGTCTAAGAATAAATGCAATAGTTCACTATTATGGTAAAAATGGAATAAGCAAATTGATCCGACAGCATGATTTGGAAAGGGTTTGTGTAGTCTCCTTCCTCAACAAGCAAGGAGTCATTTGTGTGGCTCATTTGTGTTGTGCACATTAGTATTTTAGAGAAACCATTTGGTTAACAGTCATTCAGTAGGCTGTCCGTCCCACACAATGGCATTTTCATGTCTAATTAGTAGCCTTTGTGAATGTATCCATTCCCATACAATACCACGCCTATGAAAATGACTACATTGAGCAAGTCAAAAGCTGCAATCACCAGGGTATGTGATGAAGCTACAGCCCTCTGAATCAAACAAATTTAAATTTTTGCCTATGAGTTATTTTAGATTGAGCAAAAAAAAAAATAAAAAAATCCACATAGCAGTACTAACAAAAGCAATTTCCAGTTATGTATTTTGTTCTGGTTATGGAATAGTACCATGTTTAAACAATACCAAAAATGGATTCTGGTGGTCTTCTAATAAACAGATTCCATTGATATGTGCTTGTTCTTTCAGTAACTGCAAGAGTCATACCACAATGAACAGGAGATTTTCATTTTCATTCATTTTCATTTTAAGCCATGCATAAGACATACAACTAGAACAAAGAAATATGATCGTGCTTTAATAGCATAAAGCCAATATTAGCTTTTAAAAATCACAATTAAAAAATCTGCATGAACATTCCCCTTCCAATTTCCCTTAGATTAGTTAGATTAGTAAAGCTCTTTTGCAAACATCTGAAAGTGTCAGCATCAAGACTCAAGCAAGCAACATATTTTGTGATTGTCTCAAGTGCACAATAGAATATTATGGTTCTAGTGGTTTGCCTTCAATAAATACTGTATATCCGGAAAATTAACGTTATTGTTGAACGGAGAGATGCTACATGGTGAACATAATCACTGGGATCCTCTTTAGAGAAGCAATGTCATACATCTTCATGCAACTGTTGATTCTGTTTGTCTAAAGGAGAAATGGATCTGTGCTTTGTGTAGGTGTAAGCAATCTAACACAGTGCAAATGCAGATGAGAATTCAAAAGTTCAGTGTGAATTTTTAGCTACACATCAGAATTCCTGTATGAAACAAATGGGTTAGTCATTACAGCACCAGAGGCGATAGATCTAAAAGAAAGGGAGTGGACCATATTCAAAAAGACCTGCTGTTCCCAACACAGATAGATGTTTTCCTTCTAAATGTCATATGCATTTTTTCTTAGTCCTACAGGGGCAATTGAAAACAAGACAATAGAAGGGTTCTCCCTATGTTTTATGCAAATGTATTGAAAGATGGCCAAAGCACGTCTCTTATTAATTGCTCATTCTACGTGCTCTGCTTTAATTCAAAGGTTGATGTTGCAGAGTAAATAATAACCATAAAACAAAGTCAACAAAAATAAAAAACCTTTTATTATTACTGTGAGAATATGAGGAGAAGTGTCTGTCATTCTGTTTTGCCGGCTCACTCTTGAAGGCTAAGAGAAGAAATCAGTAAGAAAAGATCACAGCACTAAGTGAAAAAGCACAAAGTAAAGCTCAATAAGGAGAGCGTGTCAGATGTTTTTGTCAAGCAGTAATTACAGACTTTGCAAGCAGAGAAGCATAGACTCAGCTCAGAGTGAAAAAAACCTCATGCAGAAGGAGTTGCTACAGTTGCAGGATGGACCTACCCATGTTCCTGAAACGGAGGGAAGCAGGTGGTATCTGTTGCTTCTACACCACCTGCCCCATACACCGTGGCTGAAGAACATGATGTTCATGATTTTGTTAAATTGTGACTCTTAAGACAACCTCAATAGCTTTGATGTATACGTAGAGATATTTTTGTGTTTATTTTCTTCAGAGAACACCTTAGATTTTTTTCTCTAAATTTGGTGGGAGACATGTTAATGGCACTTGTGCAGTCAGAAATGTGAAGGTTAGGCTGATCCTGTCCTTTCTTTTGACCTTCCTCACAAAGTGAATTTTGTTTCTCTGGGTAGTGGCAGATCTTCATTTAAACTTTTGCCATGGTAACAACAGGTTCCTGAGCTAAAGTGCACTGCCTCCATGTTTACTACATTATCAGATCCAATTGACATGTGGACTCCTGCCTCACACCATCTACTATATTTCTGATTACATAGTTTATATTAAGGTCAGCATCAGGGTTTACTTCTCTGAGAGGCTTTCTCTCTGTGGTAGATTTCCCTACTGAAATGTATAACCATAAATTAGCTCCTTTTGCTGCTTTAAAGGAATTAAAAAAATGAAATAATTATTTTGAAATTAATCCAAGTGATTTGGAAGAGAAAAAGTGTGAGTCTTGGAGGGATATTTTAATACTGGGTGTCAGAGGATCACCTGATTTCCATATTAATTGAAGCAGACATGCGCAAGGCAAAGATGAGGGGAGAAGCTCACTCGGCTCTGCTGCTCTCCGTAGCACCACCAGCCGCTAATGGCTGAAGTGTCTAAACCTGCTGTGACTAATAAGTCACAGGGGATGTGGGAGAGCTAAGAGCATCCATACAGCACCCCTTGGCGTCCATCACCCGTAGGGAAAAACAAGGAAATTAGATGGACCTCAAATTTAACATTAATTACCCAACCACAGCCGCAGACGGACCTTGGACATTAGTGATGCTGCAAGCACGCGCAGGCGCCAATGGTACCAAAACTGATTGGTTCAGGCTGCTCAGTTCTTACATCTGCTGTGATCATTAGGAAGGTGTGCAAACCTGGGGGGTCTTTCATGTGTCTTGAGGCACTGCATATAATTTGTTACTTTAGGAATATATTTTTGTTTTATATTCAAATTTTAATCTGTTCATTGAGTTGAAATTGAATATACCATTAGTATAATGTCATATGCCAGTAAAATATGAATGAGTAAGCAAGTGAATTAATGCAACAGACACGGCAAAGTTAGGATGCAGTGGTTCTCTGCACCTAACTTCCCAGCAGGTCTCTGTGCAGCATTGCCTTTGACCTTTTAACCAAATCCCCAAACATCTTCCTCCACTGTAACTCCCAAGATGCAGAAGACAGTTCAGAGTTCTTAGTCATCTCATTAAAGATGGAATAAATTTATCTCTGTTCAAACATGAAACAAGAATGACAACCCCTACTTAATAGTAATGGTAATAGTGTAAGTGTTTTTATGCATGCCAGTCTATTTTCAAAGCTTTTAAAAAATAAAACAGGAAGGAGGGTATATAGTATGTGTGTGTTTTCATTTCCCCCCCCACATTTTTTCCAGTTCCGTATCTGTGATAAGTGTTCAAAAGGGAGGCATTCAGGCCCACTTACACAGCACTGGAATGCACATCTTAAAATCCCTGATTTAATAATCAAAGTCAATGGTGCTGATGTGACCTGCTGATAGCATAAAGAAACTGAGCCATTTCAGAATACTAATGAATTCTTACTGATCTGATCAGAGCCATGATGCTTTACACCAGTGATTCATTTGCTTTTGAATCTTTTAGATACTATGTATATATCTCAGCACTATTTATTACTGAGGATAAGACCAAAACTGGCAATATTAATTGCCCAGTTCTGTTGAACTCATATGTAATAACATCTAGCATCAAATACCTTTTTCATATTTGCTTTGCACTGTTTTTTGTTTTCAATTTTCCAAGCACATGATTGTTTGGCAACTATTACACATACTAACATCCTGCATGCATTTCCGTCTAAGTTGTTGTCTTATTATTTTATTACTTATTTGAAATACTTCTTAATATGTTTAATGCCTCACCGGATTTATTTGAAGCTATGGAGACATTCAACAATCCAGTTGGTCATTAAATAAGATGACTCTAATTACTATACACTTTATACAATATATATATATATATATATATATATATATATATATATATATATATATATATATATATATATATATGTGTGTGTGTGTGTGTGTGTGTGTGTGTATGTATATATACAGCATTGTGGTTCACCCAAGCAATAATGTACCATCTGTCAAATCAAATCAAATCAAATCAAAGTTTATTTGTATAGCGCTTTTCACAACACATGTCACAAAGCGCTTTACAGGATTTAAAAGGTTAACAATACTATGGGCCCAGAACCCTAATGAGCAAGCCAAAGGCGACAGTGGCGAGGAAAAACTCCCTATGATGGTGGGGAATAGGAAGAAACCTCGGGAGAACCAAGACTCAAAAGGGAACCCATCCTCCATTGGGCGGCCCGTTAACACACAAATTACACAAAATACAGACAAATACACAAGCCACACACAAATCACACAATCAGACTAAGTAAAGGTAAAAATGAAAGTTCTGGGTTTTGATATTGTCATTGTAAATGTCTGTTGATGAACGCCAGGCTTTCATTCCATGTCGGAGCAGCGATGCTGGTATTGTAGGCTCCGACTGCAGTGTTACTCTCCAGGTGAACCTTGGAGAAAAGATACGAGATGTAGTAAATATGTAACAAATTAATCAAAGGCCAAACTAAACAGATGAGTCTTTAATCGAGTTTTAAACATTGAGACTGTGTCTGAGTCCCGAATAGAGGCAGGAAGATTATTCCACAATTGTGGAGCTTTAAAAGAAAAGGCTCTTCCACCTGCTGTGATCTTTTTGATCCTAGGAACAGTTAATAACCCTGCGTCCTGTGAGCGAAGTGAACGCGCTGGGTTATATTGTTCAATAAGTTCACTAAGATAGTCTGGAGCTAAGCCATGCAGCGTTTTATATGTTAATAAAAGTATTTTATAGTCAATACGGAATCTAATTGGCAGCCAGTGTAATGACGATAGTACGGGACTAATGTGATCAAACTTTTTAGTTTTTGTTAAAACTCGTGCTGCTGCGTTCTGAACCAGCTGGAGTTTGTTTATCGATTTACCAGAACATCCAGCTAAGAGACTGTTGCAATAGTCTAAACGAGAGGATATGAATGCATGGATTAGTTTTTCTGCATCACTAGTATTTAATATGTTTCTAATTTTGGCAATGTTGCGCAAGTGAAAGAACGCTACCCTAGTTATATTATTAATATGTGTATTGAACGAGAGATCTGGGTCTATTGTGACGCCCAAGTTCTTTACCTCTGCGCTGGGGGTTATAGTAAAAGAATGTAGATTCAATGCTACATTATGTATCTTGTCTCTCGCAGCCCTAGACCCAACTATTATTAATTCTGTTTTATCGGGATTTAGTGCTAGAAAGTTACACGCCATCCAATGTTTAATCTCTTCTACACATTTCTCTATTTTACTGTTTGCGCCTAAATCATCGGGTTTTGCCGATAAATATAGCTGAGTGTCGTCTGCGTAGGAATGGAAACTGATGTCGTGCTTATGCATAATCTCGCCTAGGGGTAACATGTACAGTGTGAATAGAAGTGGTCCTAGGACTGTCCCTTGTGGGACACCGTATTTAACCTGCACAGATTTAGAGGTTTTATTATTAACACTTACACATTGGAAGCGGTCAGTCAAATATGATCTAAACCAGGAGAGTGCGACTCCTTTAATACCTACCGTGTTTTCTAGTCTATCCAGCAAAATGTTGTGGTCTACAGTATCAAAAGCTGCACTAAGATCTAACAGTACAAGGAACGAGACTAGCCCATTATCGGCCGATATTAGTAAATCATTCACTACCCTGAGTAAAGCTGTTTCAGTGCTGTGGTTTGGTCTAAATCCTGATTGGAACTTTTCATGGATACTATTTGATTGGAGATGGTGGTTTAACTGATTGGAAACTGCTTTTTCTAAAATTTTAGAGATAAATGGGAGATTAGAAATGGGTCTATAGTTGGCTAGAATCTGCGGATCTAGATTCTGTTTTTTAATCAAGGGTCTAATTACGGCGCATTTTAATTGTTTGGGCACGTACCCTAGGTTAAGGGAACAGTTAATCATATTAAGTAAGGGCCCTGCAATGGCTGGGAGTAGGTCTTTAAATAGACGGGTTGGAACTGGGTCGAATATACATGATGTAGGCTTAGATGAATTAATCAGTGTTGTGAGCTCTTTTTGCGATATAGGATCGAAGACATTTAGCTCGGTAATATTTTTGGATGCATAGTTACTAATAACTAAACTACTGGGGTTGGATTGGAGGTTAGGCTGCAATGTATTATGACTCTGTAGTCGGATATTATCTATTTTATTATTAAAAAAGTTTAAAAATTCATCGCTAGTGTGTGTAAGTGTTGTATTAGAACTAGTGTCGTTGATATTTCTTGTTAGTTTTGATACAGTCGCGAAGAGAAATCTAGGGTTATTTTTGTTGTTTTCTATTAGTGTCGAATAGTATGCGGCTCTAGCTTTTATTAAGGCATGTTTGTATTTGACTATGGCGTCTTTCCATGTGATTCTAAACACTTCTAGTGAGGTGGATCTCCATTTTCGCTCCGCTGCTCGAGCTGCCTGTTTTAGAAGACGGGTGTGGTCGTCATACCATGGTGCAAGCTTTTTCTCCCTAATTAATTTTGTTTTAACTGGAGCTACACTGTCTAAGGTATTGCTGAGTGTGTAATAAAACTGTTGTGTTGCCTGTTCTAATTCATTGGGCTGCAGTGGCATAGTGTTCGGTAGCTCTGGTAGTAAGTTTATAAATGTTGCTGCAGTGTCGGATGTGATAGTGCGCGTGGTTTTTGTATGGCGCATCTGATGTACATCGTATAAAGCCATTTCATATATTAGTAGGGAATGATCTGAAATGGCGTCATTTTGGGGGATGACTGCCAAATGTTCTATGTTTAATCCGTAAGTAAGTATTAAGTCTAAGGTGTGTTTACAGCGGTGGGTAGGCCCTGTCACATTTTGGGCTATACCTACTGAATCTAGTATGGAGTCGAACGCGATTTTCAGTGGGTCTGATTCATTTTCATAATGAATGTTGAAATCACCCACAATTACAAATCTCTCGATGGTTAAGACTATTTCCGAAAGAAACTCAGCAAATTCCTTAAGAAATTCTGAGTAAGGACCCGGCGGTCGATAGATGGTCACTAGTTTAAGCTTTGTTTTATTGCCTATAAGATTATTGCCTATTTCACCTATCAGAGCCTCGAATGAGTTAATAGAGGTGGTTGGTTTTACAGTAAAACCTATATCTATGTCATATATTGTGGCTACTCCACCTCCACGCCCTGTGATACGGGGCTGATGAACATAACTGTATCCAGGAGGAGCTGCTTCATTAAAACTTACATATTCGTCCACTCTAGCCCATGTCTCTGTTAAACAGAGTGCATTTAGTCTGTTATCTGTGATTATTTCGTTTACTATCACAGCTTTTGATGTCACAAGGCAAATTTGCTGTGTTCACAGTTACACTTCTTAAATCCTCCTGAGACCCACAGCACAGTGAAGTCAAATTCTGAAATGTCCTTGTGTGGGGATGCTAGGTCTCAAGAGATTATGACCAGGTTCACCTTCAGAAATACCGCTGCTGTAGTATAAGAATAATATAATTGTTTAAGAAAGTTGTACATTTCTTTAACACTTTTTTTCTGGCAACCCTGCAGTAGTTTCATAGATAGTGTGGGCAGTCCAGCTGTCACACAGAGCAGACCACTGCCAAATCTAACAGCTCCTCCATAAAGCCTAATCCTCATTAGCACACAAGAACACAAAGATAAGCAAAGCACACAAGAACACAAAGGAACGAAGCACCAGGCCAATTAAACATGTTTTAAAGCTGCGAGGGCGTTTGTCTTGTTAGATTTATGGGATGGCTGAGAAGGGAAGGTCTTAATGACTCTCCCATCTCTGGCCACTAAAACTCAACTCACACTGTTCTCAGTGAGTGGAATAGTTTTTTCTCTTCCTGTCAGTATATTACAAAGAATCACATGTTGGGTTACATCTACAGATCACGGCTCCCCACAGTCTACTGCATATCATGAGCTAAATCTTGGTAAAAAAAATCATGAGAGGTTTAGATTATTGGCTTTGACTAGAAATAGGGGAAAAGTTAGATAACAATCTTGTTTAGCTCTGATGTTCCTCCAACAGTTTACTACTATGTCACAACTTTGGTATGTTATATAAGATATTATATTATAATATAATAATGAAGGATGTAGACAGTGTTGCAGTCTTTGTGACAGTGTCTCCTTCTGTGATAATTTGATTGTGTCTTTTATTTGAAACACATGCATGTTGCTTCTGTGACGCGGGAGGCGGCAGACGGACGAGACACGGAATCCTTTATTTCCACTCACTTTATTAAGTGCACAGGTATTGCGCAATAGCGCACGAGTAACAGAAAGACGACGCTCACAACGTGCAGACTATATAAACCCTGGTTTAAACTTTCGCGAGCAACCGTAGCGCGTGGCTCCGCCCACCTCGCGTGAGCGGTGTAGGCGTTTATACTTTCGCGAGCGTCGCTGCAGTGTTCTCCGAAACGATAGGTGGCGATAGGTGGCAGTGGAGAATAAAAAACCCATGCAAAACCGGTGAAAGAACATTTTTACCTGACCAGAGACCGTATATATACACCAGGCATCAAACGTAATTATGGCTTTGCAGTGTTGTCCGAAACGAAGTTACGCGCGCGAAGTTACAAAATTCGAGAGGTGCACGACTCGCGCACGGGCGGAGCCACAGCGATTAAGTCATTTTCGCCGCGCGGACCCTCAAGTATAAACCAGGCTTTAAGCTTTAATCGCTGTGGCTCCGCCCGTGCACGAGGGCCTCGTGCCGCGACAGGTCGTGCACCTCTCGAATTTTGTAACTTCGCGCGCGCGCCGCGCTTCAGCGCGATGGACAAAGCCATGTTTGCCGGGTTCATACACCTATACAAGGTGGAATTAAAGCATTTGTACGTCACTTTAAAGGTCCATTTCAATATTTCCCAGCACGTTAAACTTAATTAAGTTAAATATTTATACATATACTCGAAATGAATCTAAATAATTCGCTTTTTTATCACATTATTTAATGGTTGTTTATTTTCAAAACGCCCAGACGTCTAACGTCTTCACGTTCTCTCATGTTTCGTCCTGGAATTACAAGAGGCTCGTATTTGTTAACGTATCGTTTCGGACAACACTGCAAAGCCATAATTACGTTTGATGCCTGATGTATATATACGGTCTCTGGTCAGGTAAAAATGTTCTTTCACCGGTTTTGCAGGGGTTTTTTATTCTCCACTGCCACCTATCGCCACCTATCAGTTCGGAAAACACTGCAGCGACGCTCGCGAAAGTATTAACGCCTACACCACTCGCGCGAGGTGGGCGGAGCCGCGCGCTACGGTCGCTCGCGAAAGTATAAACCAGGCTTTATACTTGACGTGCCGCGAGGGTCCGCGCGGCGAAAATGACGTAATCGCTGTGGCTCCGCCCGTGCGCGAGTGCCTCGCACGCTGTTCGTTCGCAAAGTCGTGCACCTCTCGAATTTTGTAACTTCGTGCGCGCGCCGCGCTTCAGCGCGATGGACAAAGTCATGTTTGCCGGGTTCATACACCTATACAAGGTGGAATTAAAGCATTTGTACGTCACTTTAAAGGTCCATTTCAGTATTTCCCAGCACGGTAAACTTAATTAAGTTAAATATTTATACATATACTCGAAATGAATCTAAATAATTCGCTTTTTTATCACATTATTTAATGGTTGTTTATTTTCAAAACGCCCAATCTTAACGTCTTCACGTTCTCTTATGTTTCGTCCTGGAATTACAAGAGGAAAGTATCGTTTCGGACAACACTGCAAAGCCATATTACACTGCAGTGACGCTCGCGAAAGTATAAACGCCTACACCGCTCGCGCAGGGTCGCGCGAGGTGGGCGGAGTCGCGCGCTACGGTCGCTCGCGAAAGTATAAACCAGGTTTAGACAACGACGAGCATAAGACACTGCGCGAACGCCAGAGTTGGGGACTCGAGTCACATGACTTGGACTCAAGTCAGACTCGAGTCATTAATATTAAGACTTTTGACTTGACTTGAAAAAATATTCAGAGACTTAGACTTGACTTGGACTTTTACACCAATAACTTGGGACTTGAATTGGACTTGAACCTGTTTACTTGCAAAGACTTGATTTTTTTTTACCCCAAATCTAAATCTAAAACGCATATTAATATTTATAAAGTGCGCCCCATTAATTTCATTTCCGTCCTTCTGACGCAGACCGGCGTTACACCAGATTCTGTGACCGTCGAGTTTTGTGACCACAGGGGGCGCTATTTCACAGTTTCTGTTCAGAGGCACAAACGCTTTACGAATGCTACGTAAACTACGCTGATGCACTTTCTTTACTCATTTTGTTGGTATCCACGAGCCAATATATGACCAATTCTGACAGCAGCCATCAGAATATGTGACCCCACTGAATCTCCAGGTAACAATAGTAGCCTACACTGTGACCCCACAATAACAGAAAACAATGAAAAAATAACCCTAACCTTTTATTAGTCTATAAACTTTTTATCCAAATGTTTAGAATAACCATTCGTAATGACAGCATCTTGCTTACAATGAAGCTTGCTATTTTCTTGTAAAATGAAAACGAAACATCCTTGTTTAAGTACATTTATGTAATTAAGAGGAGATAAAATGTAAATGATCTGTCATCTTTTGGCTGGCGGACAACAACAAAACGAGTAAAGAAATGCATCAGTGTAGCATTCGTAAAGCGTTGGTGCCTGTAAAAAAGAAAAAGACTCGAAAGGACTTGAAATTCCAAGTTTCAGACTTGGGACTTGACTTGAGTTGGCTGTCTTTGCTTGAGACTTGACTCGGGACTTGAGGATAAAGACTTGGACTTACTTGAGACTTGCAAAACACTGACTTGGTCCCACCTCTGGCGAACGCACATTAAATAGACAGACCACATCAACCCCATGTGATGACGAGACGAGCCACAGGTGAGACGGATAATGACAAGACGCACCCGCAACCACGGAGATACACTGACGCAGACGAATAGACGCAGACAACGTTAACACACGCCCCAAAGGAAGGGTTCGGGAACCGTAACGTGACAGCTTCATGTCTATTGAAGCTTGTGTTTTGTTTTTATGGCACCTTTTACCTATCCGAATTGTCTAGCACAGTGGTTCCCAAACTTTTTCTGCCATGCCCCCCTTTAGTAGATGAGAATATTTTTGCGCCCCCCCCCCCCCTACACCCCCCCCCCCCCATACTGACTAGGGATGTGTTGAAAACTTACAAAAACAATAGGTTCACAACTTTGGTTAAACATGAAAAAAATAAACTGTAAGAAACCTTTTAAATGGTTCAAGAATTCTAAATATAATTTAAAATAAATAAGGAGATGAAATAAGAGAAACAGCAATACATATGCGGCTAGTTTGCAAGCGCAGACATCACGCAGAGCACAAAGCATGTAACGGCCAGAAATATGTGTAGGCTACTGTGTCTTTAAGGGAGCGAGTGGAGCGCGCGTATGGAATATTGTTTTTTTTAGCTTTCTGCCGTAGACCGAGTCAGACCACTGCTCTTTATTTTATTTCTGTAAGTAACGCATTAAATGAGCTTTGGACAACTCACCAGTTCATGTATGAACAGTGAAGTATTGCTGTAGCCCAGGTTTATTTTGGTCAACCAGCAAATAAGTGGAATACCACCAGCGCGAGTATTAAGGTTGAACTAACTCCGAAAGGCAAGCAATACAAGCATAGAATTTGCCTGAATAGATCTGTTTTTATGGATCGGTCACATTGTCCCCGATACCCGATCTAGAATTTTTTCAGATATTAATATCGGAATCGGTGCATCCCTAATATTGACACATGTGCACGTTTTACTTTCAAGCTCCGCGCCCCCCCTGCAATAGCTCCGCGCCCCACCTAGGGGGCGCGCCCCCCACTTTGGGAACCACTGGTCTAGCATATCATATTTATCCTCCCAAAAATCAGAGTTTTTATTCAAATGCTATTTATAAAAACAATGGTTTATGTATTATGATGCTACCCCATTTTCATTGGATCATTCTTCAGCCATCCCTTTGTAAAGGTTTCAGCATGCCATTTCACTGTGTAAAAAGAAGGTCTGTTTTAATGACTGAAGCAACATATGCAGCAAAACCTCTAATGGACACACAGGAAATAATTTTTTTTGAGTTTTGGAACCAAAGCAAAAAGCATTGTGATTTATATTCAAGATGCTGAACCAATTAAAGGATTTTTGTTAAAACAGTGTCAAGTTCCATGGGAACATGGACTGTTTGTTTCATATCTCATCAATACAAATTAGCTGCTCCCTCCTCTTCAGATTCACACTGATCTCAACAATTTAGCCCCAAACACTATTAATTAATGCACAGAGACTGACTCAAGCAAGTACTCATGACATAATCAGCTTTATCTACTTTACTGAGAAAATAGGATAGAATACTGCAAAGCACTTTTGTAAGTCGCTCTGGAAAAGAGCGTCTGCTAAATGCTGTAAATGTAAATGTAATTGTACTAGATAAAGATACAGTGAGGAAAATAAGTATTTGAACGTCCTGTGACTTCGCAAGTTCTTCCACTTGTAAATCATGGAGGGGTCTGAAATGTTCATCTTAGGTGTGTGTCCACTGTGAGAGACATAATCTAAAAAAAGAATAATCCTGAAATCACAATGTACAATGTTTTAAATAATTAATTTGTGTTATTGCTGCAAATACGTATTTGAACACCTGCCAATCAGCAAAATTTCTGTAAAAAGAAAAGATTATTATTACCCATTATAATTCAAAAAGGAAATGATGATTATTTGATGAATTCATAAAACCAGCTATTTTCATTAGGACAGTCATAAAAATATGAAGCTGGCAAATAATGTATACCTATTATACCAGCATTTATACATATAGGTGATTAATGCTGTGTGCAATTACACAGACATTCCTTAAATGCTGACTTTAAATAAATCAAATCAAATATATTTTTATAGCGCTTTTCACAACATATGTTGTCACAAAGCGCTTTACAGGATTTACAAGGTTAACAATACTATGGGTCCAAATCCCTAATGAGCAAGCCAAAGGCGACAGTGGCAAGGAAAAACTCCCTAGATGGTGGGGAATAGGAAGAAACCTTGGGAGGAGCAAGACTCAAAAGGGAACCCATCCTCCATTGGGCGGATGTAATGAATGAAATAACTATGAACTGAAATAATGGATGAAATGCTTGTTCTATAGTCATCTGAAATAACAGTGATAGTTACTTCTGATAACCATGGAATAATAGTCTTCACAGTCCTTTCTCATTTTCAATACATATTAATTTCTTTATATGGGGCTTTTTGGCTAACAATTTCATTGTGTTGTCATTATTGTTATTAAAGGCATTGGATTCTTGGCTTGGTTGACGATCATCTCTTCAAGCCCTAATAAGGACAAAAATTTTAAAAACCAAACTGATAAGTGTCACGTTACAGCCCTGATCCCAGGAGTGTCTAAATGTTTGTGTTTGTATATGGTCATTTCCATGTGTGTCTTAGTGTATGTGCATATGTATTGTTTGTGTTATTTATCTCACGTCTTTTGTCTTGTTATTGTTTTGTGTTGACATGTCATGTCAGTCTTTGTTTGACTTTGTGTCCCCGTTGTGATTAAATAAAAACTAGAAATATACATTGCATGTGTAAAGACATTAAAATGAGAACATTTCAGCTAGTACACGTACAGATTCCTTCTGTTAACACTGTAGCAACTCAAGAAGCAAGGCAGGAATATGTGTTTTATAATGACCACTATAACTTAAAAGCAGTGTTGGGAATAACGCCGTTAAAAATAATGGCGTTAGGTAACGGCGTCATTTTGTCAGTAACGGGATAATATAATCAATTACTTTTCCTGTCGTTACAACGCCGATGACGTTACTGGTCATTAAATGCGGTGCGTTACTATATATTGATATACTAACAGTAATCCTCACAGTTCTCGGTGTAACACCTGTTTAACTTAACAAGTCAGTAAGTGATTGGCTAAGGCAGCGTTATGGTAGCCAATCAGAGCCAGTATTTTTACACGCGTGCCGAAGCACGCCAGTGACAGACACAAACGGAGAAGAGGCAGAAATGGCCAGTCAGGAGCAAGCCGAAGAAAAATTCTTATTTTCAAGGTGGCGATATAAACATTATTTAAGAAAATACTTGAAGTTCCTGAATGTCTACCAGACTGGGTATTTGATTTATTTAATTAAGAATAGAGGTTTTATTGTTAAGTTTACTTGTGTTGTGAACAAACCAGTTGTCTCTGGTTGAGAATTTAATTTAATTTGATAGATGTAAATGCACTTTATATAGTGTAACTGTTTACTTTTGTTTTTTTTTTTTTCCAAAAGATTTGGGATTTTAAAGGATTTTATCCTGCACTGGTCTGTTGATGTGCAATAAATATCAAAAGTTAAACACCTTTATGATCTATTTCAACTGACTGTGAAAACTGCTTTTTCAAAAAGTCCTTATTCATTATTCCTTATATGTGACGGGTAGGGTGAGCGAAAATAAATGGAAGCGATCACGCTAAGTCTCAGGGAAAAAGGATGGTTTAATATGTACAGTGCGCAAACCAAAACCCGTGAACTGATCCGAATTAAGGATATAATAACCAGCGGTCAACTGGTACAAAGACAAGACATATATAGACGAACAAACGACCCTCAGGTGAGACGGATCACGGGCTCCGCCCACCTGAGGGACGAACACAACACCACACCCACAGGACGAGCTGCTGCTGTAGATGGGGGCGACCAGTAGGGGGCCGCCGTACTGTGACATTATATATATTCATTATATGCCTTATTAATGGCATATAACTTTTTTTTACTGTAATGCAAATAGTTACTTTCCCTGTGTGGAGTACACAAATATTTATGATGCTTCGGTTACTTTTCTGCAGTCTCCAGCAATGTACTATGTGTACCGGGGCATGCAAGGGTTAAAGTATTGTCCGAAGACGAATGGCAGGTCGCAGTATCGCTTTGGGGGCGGGTCAAGGAAATCGAAAGTGAACAGAGAGGTAAGAGCAGAAAACACGTATGCTTGCTCTCCAGCCATGTAAAGAAAACAAACGAGTGTTTACGTGTTTTCAAATGAGAGAAAGTCTGTCTTTTTTTGTGAGCACCAGCTTTGGGAGTGAGACGAGCAGGTCTGAGGGCTCTTTAACTAGACTCCGGTGCGTATTGAGTCGGGACTTGCCTTGAGGAAAACTAGCTGTTGTGTAGCGTGCGAAATGGCGGACGTGCCCACCCTCGTGTAGCAGAAAGAGCACGTGAGGCCTTTTCTGTAACGTGCATATGGTGGAGGATACAGTGTTGCCGCAGAGGAAGGCTGCTGGTTTATTATTATTATTTTTTGTACACTTTCCTGCGTGCCCGTGTGCGCACGTTTAGGCTAGCATCAGCTACAAGTTGAGCAAGAGCCGTACTCGCGCACAACACGAGAGATTGCGACCGTGTCTACTGTCCGGCGGCAGTGGGGGAAGGCCACACAGAGACTCCGCGTGTTCCTGGTCTCCAGAGACTGTTTCAGCCTGCCAGACTGTTGCCGTGTACCCTGCCATCCAGACGACATCCTCTCAGCAGTTCGCCTCCTCAGTTGAAGGGAAGTGACTTATTTTGTATTTGTTTGTCTTTACTGGGTATTTTATTTATGAGGCTTCGTTAAAAGAGAATCTTTTGCCTCGTGTTCAGAGACTGAGATCCACGTGACTGTTAGTAGACTCTTTCTCTCCAAACTGTGGACTGTCAAATACATCCGGAGTGGGAGTGCAGAAGTAATATTGTGGGTTATTTATTGCTGTCATTGTCACTTTTTTTTATTATTTAATTTAATTTCAGAGGAACACCCAGAGTTCTATATGTTTAAATGAATAAACTATGCTAATAATTGTTCAAATTATAGTTGTTTAAGTATAAGTGACTGTTTTAAGTTATATTGTGTATACGTGTTTTATGCCCAACAGGGTATTTACTGTGTTACTGGTATACCTACCTTGGAGTGGGGGCGTCTCACCTGTCCTGTCCTGATCTAGGGAGGGGGAAAAGGGGGGTTAACAAACCCGTTGCCATTCACAGTGTGGTTAACGCCAATCCTTCGGGCAGCCACCGTGTCAGGGTCTACCGAAGCCCACCTCACCATTTCAGGCAGGGGCTCACCTTACGTCTATTTATTGGGGAAGTTAGGAGCCATAGAGTAGAACAGGGCAGGCTATCCATACTTATACACATAAGCACTGAGGCTAATTGTACTGGAGGGTGGGGACCCAGATCCTTTCGCTCTCCAGTCGTCCAAGGTAAGGTCGTTGGTACTACCCCCACAAAACGGGGCAAGACACCCCCGTTACACCTGGTACCGAGTTACTTTTATTATAGAGTAATTCAGTTACTAACTCAGTTACTTTTTTGAACAAATAGTGAGTAACTATAACTAATTACTTTTTTAAAGTAACGTTCCCAACACTGCTTAAAGGTAAATCACATAGGTAATCTATTCCAGGCAGTGAGTGTAACGGGTGTGAAGGGGTCGAGGATGCGAAGACGAGGTGCGATCACAAATAGGCTACGTTTATTTGGCTTGACTCAGAACACGCTCATGGCGTGTTTGAAATAGCAATCAATAAGGCTTAACACAGGACACGCTCACAGCGTATCGAAACAACATGTGATCACACTTGAACAATACAGTACATGCTCACAGCGTGTGGGAACCACAGTCCTACACACAACAGTTTCACATTAAAGATGAGCACCACTATATACTATAAACTATATACACGTAGCCTAACAAGCACCGCGTGAAACACATTAGTCTAACGAGACAAGTGAACACACACACCCAGCCACACCCACGGACGTACATATGAAGACACGGACAACATTAACACACGCCCGCAGGGAGGGGTTCGGGGCTGTAGCGTGACAGAGCCCCCCACTAAGAGCACTACCCGTCCCGGGGTGCCTATTGCAGCAACAAAGCCCCGGACCCACAACGATGAGTGGATCCAGAGCCGCCGGAATCATGCGTGCCCCGGAGAAGTCGACCCGCGGTGGAGAGACCGCCACACACCAGCCTAGAACACCCTCCCTGCAAAGACAGGGGAAAACACATTAGACAACACAGGCACGTTCACAAAAATACAAAAAGGCACATGTAACACGAAGAGGAACAAGGGATTGGGGAGAAACACTGGGACAGACAAAAACACAGGCACAGGAATCATAGGAAACAGGAGACCAGGCTTCTACACCTGCAATCCCGTGAATGAGGGAAAAGGCAGTCCTGGGGTGATAGGCTTCGACCCCGATCCTTTTCTCTTCTGTCCTCTCGTGGAGCCGCGCGGTGGCTCCCCCGCATTGGTTTTCGGGCCGGACTGCGTGTGGTCCCTCTGGATACCACTGGAGGGCGCTGTCCGATGTGAGATCAACTAGGAGCACTGGGAGTTCTATAAAACGCCTCCTGTGGGCGCTCTGCGGGGTCGTACCTGAACCCTGCTCTTGGAGGGGGGGCTGCAAGTGGCGACTTCCACCTTGCCTACTCCAGCAGCAGCTCCTCATGCTGGTGGCCTCAGGCGTACTGCCCTCCGGACAGTCCATCCTCTTCTCCTCTGAGGAAGATCACAGAGTGTCCTTGGCCCGGTGGCCTCTCTCCCACGACTTCACCGTCACCTTGGAGCGCTCTGAAGAGGGCAGGCTCTCTGCTTCCTCTCCCGAACTTTGCACTGTCCTCTGAGCCTTCGGGCTGAGGGGAACTGGCCTCCTCATCATACTCGGACGAAGGGGGGCTGACACTCTCACCACACTCCTCGGGTCAGCTGCGTACTCCGACGGGGGAGGGCTGACGTCATCATCCTCATAGTAAACGGTGCTTTTTGAGCACACTGAGGGGAAATACTGCTCTTCCTCTGAGGCTTCATCCCCGAACTCGTCCTCTGGCGGCACAAACACCACCTCTCTGGTGGCGAGCATCACGTCTCCTTCCGTGCCTACGTGCACCTCTCTTGCCAGGGAGGAGGAGTCCCTCGCCGACTGACAGGCACGGCTCGCCCAGGCTTCATCCGCGAGTCTACGGTAATAGCCTGCCAGTCCCTCCTCCTCAGCCTCGCGAGCATGTTGCTGAAGGTAGGCGAAGATACGCTCTCCCTCACTCTCCGAGGCCACGTCCGAAACTTTGCACTGCGCGCCGGGGGAGGGCGTGTGATGGGACCTGGGAGAGGGAGCACGTTGGTGCCTCCCCCTCTTTGTCCCATGCTTGCTTGACCGCTTACCCAATGGCCGGAATCCTGGCATACTTACGGCTCGTCTTTCTGTAACGGGTGCGAGGTAGTCGAGGATGTGAAGACGAGGTGCGTTCACAAATAGGCTACGTTTATTTGGCTTAACTCAGAACACGCTCACGGCGTATCGAAACAACAGGTGATCACACTTGCACAATACAGTACACTCTCACAGTGTGCGGGAACCACAGTCCTACACACAACAGTTTCACATTAAAGACGAGCACCAAACGACACGAACACACAAACTATATACATGTAGCCTAACAGGCACCACGTGAAACACATTAGTCTAACGAGACAGGTGAACACACACACACCCAGCCACACCCACGGACGTACATATAAAGACACGGACAACATTAACACACGCCCGCAGGGAGGGATTCGGGGTTGTAGCATGACAGTGAGAAACAGCAGATGGGCATGTTGGACTCTCTATTTTATAACAAAGCAGTTTGAAAGGGAATCTATTTCACATGAGCTGGTATCTCAAGTGAAAAACTGTCAGGGTGTACCACTGGTTGTAGTAAGTGCTCTTAAAGTCAGATTAAATGAGTTACCAGTAAAGCAGTACTCTCTCCTGCTATAATTCATGCTACGTTGTGACCACTGCAGCATCTGATGGTGGCTCATATTGCATTTACTCAAGTACATGCTGTTGTTGGGAGCAGGTGGATAGTACCTCTCCAGGTGAAGTGGATCAGGTTGCGACGTTGGATTCCATCTAACAGACATGATCATCATCATATATCTTTGCTATATACAGTTGTGATCAAATTTATTCAACCCCCACTGAAATAAAGTGTTTTGGCCAGTTTGACATTGATTTTGATCATTTCAGTCATCTTATTTACAATTATATCAAAGAGGCACTTATAAATTAGACAAACATAACATAATATTTATGATGGAATAACCACAAATGTCTTTACTGTGCTCACATCATTCAGTTTTATTCAACCCCCTAGTGACATTATTTTTTAGTACTTAGTACAACATCCTTTTCCAGTTATGACAGCTTTCAAGCGTGAAGCATAGCTTGACACAAGTGTCTTGCAGCGACCTATGGGTATCTTAGCCCATTCTTCATGGGCAAAAGCCTCCAGTTCAGTCACATTCTTAGGCTTGCGCACTGCAACTGCCTTCTTTAGGTCCCACCAGAGGATCTCAATTGGATTTAAGTCTGGTGATTGCGATGGCCACTCTAGAATGTTCCAGCCTTTCATGTTCAACCATGCTCTAGTGGACTTGGATGTGTGCTTCGGATCATTGTCCTGTTGGAAGGTCCAACGTCTCCCAAGCCGCAGGTTTGTGACTGACTCCATCACATTTTCCTCCAAGATCTCCTGGTACTGAAGGGAATTCATGGTACCCTGCACACGTTGAAGCTTTCCTGTACCATTAGAAGCAAAACAGCCCCAAAGCATAATTGACCCCCCGCCATGCTTCACAGTAGGCAAGGTGTTCTTTTGTTCATAAGCCTGGTTCTTCCTTCTCCAAACATAGCGCTGGTCCATTGTCCCAAACAGTTCTAATTTAGTTTCATCTGACCACAGTACACTGTCCCAAAACCTTTGTGGCTTGTCCACATGACTTTTGGCATACTGCAGTCGACTTTTCTTGTTCTTTGGAGTCAGCAAGGGGGTGCGTCTGGGCGTTCTGGCATGGAGGTCTTCGTTATGCAGTGCGCGCCTTATTGTCTGAGCTGAAACTTCAGTGCCCACATCTGACAGGTCTTTTTTCAGTTCCTTAGCAGTCACGCGGGGATTTTTCTCCACATTACGCTTCAGGTAGCGCACAGCAGTCGCGGTCAGGATCTTCTTTCTGCCACGACCAGGTAACGTTTCCACTGTGCCCTTTAACTTGAACTTGCGAATGATACTTCCGATAGTGTCTCTTGGAATATTTAACAACTTCGCAATCTTTTTATATCCATTGCCATTCTTGTGAAGAGCAATAACCTCTTCTCTTGCCTTCACCATGCTTGGAAACACACCAGTAGATGTCTAGAAGGAGCTGAGTATCACAGTCCTTTTAAATCTGCCTAATTGGTGCTTATCATGCTTGATTGCTGCTCGTTGACATCCACAGATGTTTTCAATACCTGATGGAAAACACTGGAATGAACCTCTGTTCTTAGGAGTGGTAGTCGTAAAGGGGTTGAATAATTGTGTCAATGAAGAAATCACAAAAAGGCCATTTAATACTTTATGACAAAAAAAATTGATGCTATCTTAGTTGCATTTAGTTCTTTAACAAGTCCTTGTAAGATTTCATTATGAACACAATTACAAATGTGCACTGAATTCCATAAAACCCTTCGCAGCATTGGGGGTTGAATAAATTTGATCACAACTGTAAATCTGGTGGTGGGTATATTATTAGTAAGATCAAAATAATTGTGATTTTGTGTCCCAGTCATACTGTGACTAAAATTATCATAATTAAAAAAAATCATGATTCACCTACCTGTAATGCCAGTCCCATTTTATTATTTTATTATATGAATATTATATGAATGATTGCCTATTATTGTGCTTATGGAAAGTCCTAATACACACCAGTGGTTCTACTTGGCAAGCACTGTGTAAGAGTGTTACTTTACTACTACTACTACATCTAAGCCAGGGATGGGCAACTTCCATGATAAAGAGGGCCAAAATTTTTTCTACACTATTATTGGAGGGCCACATGACCACACACTTTAAATAATTGGATATGAAAGACACTACAAATTATTCTCAATAAGAACACATTTTAAATGAATTCAGATCTGTATGTTTATTGCACCAACATACATCTATTTTCTGCATATAAATGCATTAACATGTCCTTAATAAGCAACAAAGACAAAACATTTGCTTAATAAAAAAGTGCAAAAAGGAATTTGAACTCCTTCATATCAAAGAACTGTAATGCGTAGGGCACTGCGGAGCGAGGAGGCGGACACAAACGCTGAGAAGAGCGAGATTCAATAAGGGAAATTTCATAGGCAAAGTCGTTTGTACAGGCACGGGTCAAAACGGGAGAGCCGTCCAAGTGGTCAACAGGACAGGCAGGAGTTGTGACAGGAGGGCCATTCACAACGGAGAAACACAACGGAGATGGAAAATACCAGAACAGCGATGACAGAGATAATCGACAAAACTGAACAAACCACAAATAACCGACAACGGGCGAAACACAGAGATACAAGTACACCGGACTAAACTAGACACAGCTGAACACAATGACGACACGGGCGTGGCAGACAGAGGGAAACCAGGGCAACAGACACGCAGGGCGGGATAACCGGGCAAGGAACAACACCGACACAGGAGAGGGGGGCGTAGCCCTACGTGACAAGAACAAAAAAGTCCTGCTTATCATTTTTTAAAATGTATTTTAATTATTATTGATCTATTTGCGGGCCGCACTGAGGGAGGACCGCCAGTTGCCCATCCCTGATCTAAGCTAACAACTTTACTGCTACTACATCTAAACTAGCTACTTTACTCACTACTACTGCTACTACTACTACTACTACTACTACTCAGTAGCGAACCGTGACCATTAAACCTGGGCCTGCTCCCATCCCCTCCACCCTCCCGGGGAAAAAATAGTTTCCTCTCCTAATTAACTGCAATAAAGAAAAATAATTGAGACGACAGTACAGCTTTAGAAATGCAATAAACAATAATATCTGTACTAGATAACTTCTTAAGCAAAATAAGGCACCAACAAAATAAGGTTCACAGCTCCGTGTTCCTCGGGAGCGGAATATGTAAACAACGCGCACAAGGACATCAAAGGACTGAATCGAAACTAGCTTGCGGTGGTACGCTAACGACAGCTAGCGTTACCACAGCGGGCAGAAATGATCATACAGTTAAGCCAGGGTTGCCAACTCTCATGCATTGAGCGTGAGACACACGCATTTGACCGTTTTCACACGCTCTCACGCCACACTTCCGATATCTCACGCCGAAAAAAAAAATCCAGTTTATGTACCTCTGATCCACATATATGATTCAATGAGTTACGAGTTCACTCTGGCGCCAACTACCGGCGATCGACAGATCGCGATATAACACTTAATTTGTGTCCAGTTTACATCCCCCCCACTCAACAATTTACACTCGCCACCTCCTCCAGGTTAAAATCTCACTCCAAGTGAATGTCAAAAGTTGGCAAACCTGGTTAAGCCCGCCCACTAAGAGGGAAGATATGATTGGTCAATTTTGCTGTCATTTGAAACCGGTATTGAACAGCGGGCAACACAATCCTGATAGGGGGAGACACAGGCTCACAGGCTTCCACTTAACACCTCACCTTCAAACACAGATAAAGGAGACATGGGTGAATAATTTATTTGCTTATATTTTTGTAATTGTTTAGATGTCGATTGTCAAACTGTAAGTAGATAAAATAAAATTGGATAAATTATATATATTTATGTTTTAAGAATATTTTTAGGCCCTCTGAGAGGGCGTAGAGGGCCCTGACGGTTCCCCACTGATACTACCACATCTAAACTTGCCACTTTACTACTACTCTAAATAGCTACTTTACTACTAACACATCTAAACCAGTGGGGAACCGTCAGGGCCCTCTACACCCTCTCAGAGGGCCTAAAATATTCTTAAAACATAAATATATATATAATACAATTTATCCAATTTTTTTTATCTACTTACAGTTTGACAATCAACGACATCTAAACAATTACAAAAATATAAGCAAATAAATTATTCACCCATGTCTATTCAATCTGTGTTGGAAGGTGGGGGTTAAGTGGAAGCCTGTGAGACTGTCTCCCCCTATCAGGACTGTGATGCCCGCTGTTAATTTACAGAGAAGGCCAGGCAGTTATAATTCAGCTATAATCAGTTTCAAATGACAGTAAAATTGACCAATCATATCTTCCCTCTTAGTGGGCGGGCTTAACTGTATGATAATTTCTGCCCCATGTGGCGACGCTAGCTGTCGTTAGCATACCACCGCTAGCTAGTTTCGATTCATTCCTTTGATGCCCTCGTGCATGTTGTTTACATATTCCACTCCTTATTTTGTTGGAACCTTATTTTGCTTAAGAAGTTATCTAGTACAGATGTTATTGTTTATTGCGTCTCTAAAGCTGTATTGTTGTCTCAGTTTTTATTTTTTATTTATTGCAGTTAATTAGGAGAGGAAACTATTTTTTTTGGGGGGTGGGGGTGGGAGCGGGCCCAGGTTCAATGGTCACGGTTCGCTACTGATCTAAACTAGCTACTTTACTCACTACTACTACATCTAAACTAGCTACTTTACTACTAATACTACTCCATCTAAACTAGTCAAAGTCTAAAGGCAAGAGCTGCTTTTGAAAGGCCAAGTGCATCATGAAAACCTCCAGTCAGCCCACACTGGCACATTTCCCTTTTGTTCTCTGGTAAGCAGCTCATGGCCATTTGCGCACACACACACACAAGATTCAGGGATAGCTTCTATCCCAAGGCTATGAGGCTGCTCAATAAACACACCCACTGTAGACTGTTCGACACTCACTTATGTGCAATATTAATACAGTACTGTCATCTGCTAACTATGTATTGTGCTGACATCGCCTGTGCGCATCACTTTGAGTTGTCACTTTAATTGGTATTGCTAAGTCTGTAAAACTGTTGCAGCACTTCTGTCTCGCTAAACCCACACTCTAACTTTATAATTCATTTTATTATGTTTAGTCTTTTTTTTGCAATGTTGCATTACTCTGCTAATTGTCTAATCCACAGGTGTCAAAGTCAAGGCCCGCGGGCCAAATGTGGCCCCCGGCGTCATTTTATGTGGCCCGTGAGAGTTTAAAAAGCCAAATTGTCCAAAAAAAATTTTTATAAATAAAGTAAAAGTGAGCAAAAACTACATTTGCCACAATTATGTTACCCGCGAGGTGACGGCATCTCGACACTGCAGTGTTTCCATATCGATGCGATTTTCCCAATAAGTGTAATTGGGAAATACAAATAATGATCCCAAAATGTCCAGGAAGAGAAACATTGATGCAGATAGAAGGGCGTTTCAAGAAAGATGGGGAAGCGATGTTTGCGCTTCAAGGAGAAAAATGGGTATGAAGCAGTGGCAGTTGTCAAAGAGTACAATATATGTTGGCATTTTGCGACCAAACACAGAGCTAAGTATGCCAAAATTAGCCCTCAAGAAAAACGACAAATTGTCAAAGAATTAAGAAGCAAACTGCGATCGCAACAGAGTGTGTTCACAACCACAAACGAAACGGCAGTAAAAGCTGCTTTGTTGTGGCTGAAGAAATCACCGCACTTCAGTCTTTTTCAGAGGGAGCATTTTTGAAGCACAAACGCTATTTTCACAGTAATTTGTAAATATATTTACAAAAATATAATATATATAAAAATATTTCAAGTTTTGAACAAAGTAAATGTGATAAATTTGATCAATTTTTCTTTATTCACTTGGATAGTTTGATCGTTGATTGATGGAGTAATGTGTGTTTCATAACCTAACAAATTTAAAGGATTTATGTTATAATAACAGCAACAAGCAAACATTTTTTTTACATTTACGCAAATACATCTGTAATATTTGTAACTTGAATAAGTAATAAATTCACATTTAGGTACATTTATAAGTTACATATGGCCCTCCGTGGGTAATGATTATGCTGATGTGGCCCACGGTGAAAATGAGTTTGACACCCCTGGTCTAATCTGTGGGGAAGCATTTAAGTAAGAATTTCACTGTACCCTGTGCAACTGATTGTCTCACCATTTAGAAACTGAGCCAGGAGTCCTCAACTGCTCAGATTTCAAACAATGCGCTGGCAAATCTTTCTCATCAGACCAGGCAAGTGCAGGCACCCATCCTGTCAAGTGGATAGGAACAGGCCCGTTGACAGTCTTGCTGGGGCCCGGGACAAGAAAGTTTCATGTGGATCAGTATCGGCCAATACTAAAGCCCTATCCGGGCGGGATTAGTTTTTCAGGGGGACGTCTGTGAAAAATATTTCACCCTTGTACTCAGTGATAAAACTCTTGCATCCGGACAGCAATTGAAAAAACAGGAGGACCCGTGAGTTTTTGGCTTTCTCGGTCACATGACATCGCCTTGTCACGTGATAGCATGTTTAATAATGTCACACTGCCAACTCTGATGATTCCTTTTTACCTTTTAACTTTAATACTGTTCAGTTCAGCATTTAAGATCTCCGTTTAAGTTAAGCTATTTCGTTAAACCAATACAGAAAACACATTATAAAAAATCGCTAATGAATGTAAATAGCTAAATAAATCCGTTAAATAAAATAAAATAAATCCATTAAAAAATCCAGTAAATCCATTTTCGCTCGCCGCTGTCTTTACGTGGATCTCCGTGAAAACGCGCGCACAACGTGTAACTACGGTGCGTGGCAGTGGACATATAGCTGTTTTATTAAACGCGAGGTGATGTCTGCATGTATAAACTCAGACATGTGGATCCGGACGGGACTAAAATTACCAGACGACCACGGAGTACAGCGAAAAACAGTAGGTAATTCCGCCTGTAATTTTCTCTGAGGACGTCTGAGAAAAACACAGACATGCTCGTTCCGGACGGGATTAAAATCACAGAGGACCCCCCCGTAAAAGAGAAAATTACCCCAGGACCCCCTGAGAAACTAATCCCGTCCGGATAGGGCTTAAGCCTCAGATATCTGAATCGGTATCGGAAGTGAAAAACGTGAATCGATGCATCCCTAGTCAATATGGGGGGGGGGGGGGGTTCAAAAATATTTTCATCTACTAAAGGGGGGCACGGCAGAAAAAGTTTGGGAACCACTGCTCTAGTGTTAGGGTTGTGAATGCATAAAAGGTTTTAAATGCATAAAAGTATTCAGTGGGGAACCGTCAGGGCCCTCTACGCCCTCTTAGAGGGCCTAAAATATTCTTAAAACAAATATATATAATACAATTTATCCAATTTAAAAAAATCTACTTACAGTTTGACAATCAACATCTAAACAATTACAAAAATATAAGCAAATAAATTATTCAACCGTGTCTATTCAATCTGTGTTGGAAGGTGAGGGGTTAAGTTAAGTGGAAGCCTGTGAGCCTGTGTCTCCCCCTATCAGGGCTGTGATGCCTCTGCAGAATGTTGGTGATTGGTGGGCCCGCTGTTCGTTTACAGAGGGCCTGGCAGTTCTAATTCAACGCAATACCAGTTTCAAATGACAGTAAAATTGACCAATCATATCTTCCCTCTTAGTGGGCGGGCTTAACTGTATGATAATTTCCGCCCGCTGTGGTGACGCTAGCTGGCGTTAGCATACCACCGCTAGCTAGTTTAGATTCATTCCTTTGATGACCTCATGCGCGTTGTTTACATATTCCGCTTCCGAGGAACATGGAGCTGTGAACCTTATTTTGTTGGAACCTTATTTTGCTTAAGAAGTTATCTAGTACATATGTTAGTGTTTATTGCATTTTTGTACTGTCGTCTCAATTTTTTACATTTTTTATTTATTGCAGTTAATTAGGAGAGGAAACAATCTTTTTTCGGGGGGTTGATGGGAGCAGGCCCAGGTTTAATGGTCACAGTTCGCTATTAAAAGTACTACTTAAATTTGTTTATTGAATCAAGAATTTTTGACTGTCAGGAACGTCTATTTAAGCAAAAATTTATATTTTTTACTAAATTATAAAGTGCTTGTTATCACATTTCTGTTGTTAGTATATATATATATATATATATATATATATATATATATATATATATATATATATATATATATATATATATATATACTGCTCAAATGAATAAAGGGAACACTCAAATAACACATCCTAGATCTGAATGAATGAAATATTCTCATTGAATACTTTGTTCTGTATAAAGTTGAATGTGCTGACAACAAAATCACACAAAATCATCAATGGAAATCAAATTTATTAACCAATGGAGGCCTGGATTTGGAGCCACACACAAGATTAAAGTGGAAAAACACACTACAGGCTGATCCAACTTTGATGCAAAATGAGGCTCAGTATTATGTGTGGCCTCCACGTGCCTGTATGACCTCCCTACAACGCCTGGGCATGCTCCTGATGAGGTGGCGGATGGTCTCCTGGTGGATCTCCTCCCAGACCTGGACTAAAGCATATGCCAACTCTTGGACAGTCTGTGGTGCAACGTGACGTTGGTGGATGGAGCGAGACATGATGTCCCAGATGTGCTCAATCAGATTCAGGTCTGGGGAACGGGCGGGCCAGTCCATAGCTTCAATGCCTTCATCTTGCAGGAACTGCACGGTGTTGGGCTGTGAGCACAACCCCCATCTGTGGACGTCGGGCCCTCATACCATCCTCATGGAGTCGGTTTCTAACCGTTTGTGCAGACACATGCACATTTGTGGCCTGCTGGAGGTCATGTTACAGGGCTCTGGCAGTGCTCCTCCTGTTCCTTCTTGCACAAAGGCGGAGGTAGCGGTCCTGCTGCTGGGTTGTTGCCCTCCTACGGCCTCCTCCATGTCTCCTGGTGTACTGGCCTGGCCTTGATTCACAATCCGTGTTGCTTCCTAACTGAACAGGTTGGGTTCACAGAAGTGTGGTTGACTTGGAGTTATATTGTGTTGTTTAAGTGTTCCCTTTATTTTTTTGAGCAGTGTATATATTTTTTCCATTTTTCTCACCTACTACCCTGAAATATTTGGATATCTGTATGAACAATGGCCATCTAGACCCAGTTATTATAAACATTTTTATTAAACCACAAAGAGCCACAATTTTCAGACTGGTGCTCTAACTATAAGTGTATCATGTAGGTAGGGCCGGCGCCACGGGGGGGCGAAAGAGGGCGTCGCCCCCTCAGGCGAGGTGTCCCGCCCCCTCAATGTAAATAATAAGACCCATTTATTTTACAGCAATCGCTACAAGGCACCCCCTCGCCCACTCAACAATCGTTACACGCCACCCCCCGCACAACAACTTACGTTCGCCACCCCGGAATTTTCTGACGCCCCCCCACTGTATATGTTCTGGCGCTGCCCCTGCATGTAGGTTTTTACTGAATCTTGAATATATATATGTATATATGTATGTATGTATGTTTGTATGTGTCTGTGTACTCAGATACATAATTTTAATGATTTTCACAGATAGGGAAGCCAAATGATAGTAGTGGGCAGAGTAGTGCTTAGGACCTTTCCCAAAGTCATTAAACCTGCAGGGTCCCTTTTACTACCCATCCACTCCTCCAACTCAAACACCAACTTTTCAGGAATCAGTGCACATATCTAAGATGAGGTGCCAACTTTCCCCAGTTAGGCACCAGTGTGGCTTTTTCTTTTTCTTTCTGGGAGTGGATTTGTCAACAGAAGCCCCAGTCATTGGAGCACAGTACAGCTCTTCTTTAGAGTGCCCACAAAGGGAAGGAAGTAACTGTGTTGTTTAATTGCTGGAAAATGGCCTCACGGTGAGGACCCTGCACACAGGTTTAGCTTCTGCTCCAATGCTGTTTGGGCTTGGTGTATGTACGTTGGCTTCGATAAATCACCCTTCATTGCTCACCTCAATAGTACTCAGGTGGCCAGGGATGTCTGGGAGAGATGCCAAGAGCTCTCCATTCATCCGCCTGACAGGGACATTGCCACCCCGGCTGGCAGCCTTCAAGCCTGCTCTATAATTGAAATAAATGAGAAATCCTTTTGAATTTTGCAAAAAAAAAAAAATGTATTAGTGAAAAAAAGGTGCTGTTTGCAAAAATCACAATAATTGTGCTTGTATACTTAAGCTTGCTGGAATTTTCAAAATGCTTGTTTGGTAACTTGTATCCTGTATTTTGCAAACATGATCTATCAGTCAAAACATATTATTAACACATGTAAAGTACAGAGGCTGGTGTGTTCATACACTTACTAGGTATACTGATAGGAGAGAATGTTGAATGAAGGTGGGACACTAGGACACACTGCAGCAAGAAAGCTTAGGTATGCGGGGCACCCTAACTAAGACTCCTACACTTTCAAACAAACACTCATTAATCCTGGGCCATTCAGACAGCCAGTTGACACTGATCATCAATCTGACTTTGAGACCTTTATGCCGATTTCCTCCCTTCTCTATGATGTCTCGATATTCAGAGACAGGAATGAAGGTTCCCTGTGTGAATAGCTGTAGAATGCTGAGCACTGTTTCCTTGATGAAAACATGCTGACATGTACGTCCAGTAAAAGCACTGTTTAGGGCATTCTGGCCCCTTCCTGACTGACAAAACATCAGACTCTTCACAATCTTAATATGGCAACGGCATAAAAAATGTAAAATGCTAATGTTTAATCATAGATTTATGAAGAGTGTCTCATGCAAAAGTGATGGACTCTGTTCACAGCATTCCATTTTTTAATCTAGATGTCTTCATCAGCAAGACACACAAACTCACACAAGTATAACAATCTGATGAAGATCTTGTAGCCCAGTGGACTGAGAACATAGATTATTCTGCCTTCTAGCTGGTCAATAA
Organism: Brachyhypopomus gauderio; assembly: GCF_052324685.1. Classification (NCBI taxonomy): domain Eukaryota; kingdom Metazoa; phylum Chordata; class Actinopteri; order Gymnotiformes; family Hypopomidae; genus Brachyhypopomus; species Brachyhypopomus gauderio. The sequence goes on along the minus strand of NC_135221.1, from coordinate 23,329,521 downwards.
AGTTAAACCAGCATGAAATTATATTTTGTTCACAATATACAAAAGCCTGACATGGCATCAAATGTGAGTGTTAGTATATAAATAATCCCTTACAGTTATGATTTATATATATATATATATATATATATATATATATATATATATATATATATATATATATATATATATATATATATATATTAGTGGTGGGACTTTAACGCGTTAATTTCGATTAATTAATTACAGGAAAATTAACGCACTAAAAAAATTAACGCATTTTAACGCATTTAACGCATGAGACACTTTTGCACCGTGTTCCGTTTCTCAGTGCGCGAGTTCCAGACATACAGATTATATGGACGCACAATAAGATGAGCATGATGGAGATGACTGAAGAGGCTACGCTGGTGGATGGGAAATATAAATATAAGAAACTTCCAGATGGAAGTAAAAACAAAAATAGTGTTATTTGCACTTTATGTAGGAAGGAGTTCGCTTATCACAGGAGCACTTCCACCCTTCGTTACCACCTCAACGCAAAACATGTTGGGTCTAACGCGCAGGTCAGTAATGATCACTTAGCTGATAAATGTATTCCTAGTACGATATGGAGAACAAACGTCCGCTAGTGATGTGTCGTTCGCGAACGATCCGGTTCTAAGAGCCGGCTCTTTGAAGTGAACGATTGGAACCGGCTCTGCAATGGGAGCCGTTTTAGGATCCTATTTGGGAGCCGCCTTTTCCTTCAGTATTGCGCTTGTGCTCTGCAAGTGCCACAGTTTTTTTCCATCGTTTTTATTTGTCCTTCGGTGCCTCGCTGTCTCTCCCTCTCCCTCCTCTGCTTCTGCCAGTGGTAGAGAGCGGAGAGTTTATTTCCTCAGCGTGAGGGTCCGTGCGCCGAAAATGACGCAATCGCGGTGGCTCCGCCCCTGCGTGAGGACCCCCGTGCGAAGCGAGGTCGTGCACATCTTCAGCGCAATGAACAAAGTTATGTATGCCGGGTTCATACACCTTTACAAGGTGGAATTCAAGCACTTGTACGTCACTTTTCAATATTGAAAAAGGCCATTTTCAATATTTCCCAGCACCTTAAACTTAAATATTTATACATATACTCGAAATAATTCGCTTTTTTATCACATCGATTCAGTCAGACATCTATTTGTTGTGAAACAAAATACAGTTACATTTTTAAGTACTTTAGCACTTTCCAAACCTGGAACACAAAGCAACATTAATTTTCGTCAGGTAAATGTTCCTTCCCCTGTTTTGAGGGGTGTTTCTTTATACTACTACATATCGTTTCGGACAACACTGCAAAGAATGTCTCCACTGCCCGCATGTCAAACGTGTGCTCCACACATCTTTCAGTTAATAATGTGGTGGGGAAACACTGAAAAAAAAAGTCTCCACTTTTTTTGTGGAAACGGCAGGCAATTGGCCAAGCTGTATTGCGTTCTATTTTGTGATAATTTAATAATTGGTTATAATAAAAGTTTTATTTATAAAGCATTGTTATGCAGCATTTTTACTCATCACAAGCGAAGTGCTTAACAATGTCAATAATGAAACAAAATGTTAAAAAATTAAGGTTTAAGCTATTAATTAATAATGTAAAAAATATATATGGGGAGCCGTTTGGGAGCCGAAAGAGCCGGCTCTCCACAGTAAGAAGAGCCATTAGAGCCGCATCTCAAAATAGAGCCGAAAATCCCATCACTAACGTCCGCATTTCACATCCTGTCCCGGGCGTCGCGGGTTTTTTTAAGTGAGGAAATGTCCTGGTTTTTAAATTACCTTCATTGGACCATTAAGACTGATTAAACTTTCGCTAGTGACGCGCGCGACTCCGCACACCTCGCACGAGCGGCGGAGGCGTTTATACTGTAACGTTGGTTAAATACCAGGACAGTTTACTGTTGACAACTCGTCTCTTTTATTTAAACATTAATACAAGCGAACTCACTCAAGAAAAATAACCGAATCCTCTCTCTCTCACTCTCGCTCCTCGCGCACTTTTCCACTCGCACACACAACTTAACTTAAAGAAACAGTAACCCAATAATCCCTTAAGGATCATTACAATACTTTACGTATCACATTATTTTGTTATTGTGAAGAGTGCCCTAAATGTGGCTCTGACTGGGGATCACTGGGCCTCTGTTAGCAACAAGAATTATCTTGGTGTGACAGCTCATGTTATAGATGATGAATGAAAGATCCAGTCATTTGCTTTGAGCATGCAGAAGATCACTAGGCACTATGGAGATGCCTGTGTAGAGGACTTTATGCCTGTGGCAGAAGCCTGGGAAATTAAAGAAAAAGTCTACCATCTAAAATGGTATTAAAAAACATCTGATTTACTTCACGTCTTATTCTTCCAATATCATGAGCAAAGCTCCCAAAATTAAACATTTTTGGTCAGAAATTCCAGTGTTCTGAAAACTGTTTGCTTTGTTTTCTGCACTCATCTATTGGTCTGTGTAGTAGACTGGTAGAAAAATAAACAAGATGTTGAGGTTTATGATTATGTTCATTGATTCATTCATCATTCAAACTTAAATTAATATTTCTCATGTTAAATATTGAAATGCGATTAAAATGCGATTAATTTCGATTAATTAATTACAACGCTTGTAATTAATTCGATTAATTTTTTTAATCGCGTCCCACCACTAATATATATATATATATATATATATATATATATATATATATATATATATATATATATATGAATGCAGCTGTTTACATCTCTTTTTAAAAACAAATTTACCACAATAGCACTTTGGTTTATATTATGATACAGTTGTGATCAAATTTATTCAACCCCCACTGAAATAAAGTGTTTTGGCCAGTTTGACATTGATTTTGATCATTTCAGTCATCTTATTTACAATTATATCAAAGAGGCACTTATAAATTAGACAAACATAACATAATATTTATGATGGAATAACCACAAATGTCTTTACTGTGCTCACATCATTATCAGTTTTATTCAACCCCCTAGTGACATTATTTTTTAGTACTTAGTACAACATCCTTTTCCAGTTATGACAGCTTTCAAGCGTGAAGCATAGCTTGACACAAGTGTCTTGCAGCGACCTATGGGTATCTTAGCCCATTCTTCATGGGCAAAAGCCTCCAGTTCAGTCACATTCTTAGGCTTGCGCACTGCAACTGCCTTCTTTAGGTGCCACCAGAGGTTCTCAATTGGATTTAAGTCTGGTGATTGCGATGGCCACTCTAGAATGTTCCAGCCTTTCATGTTCAACCATGCTCTAGTGGACTTGGATGTGTGCTTCGGATCATTGTCCTGTTGGAAGGTCCAACGTCTCCCAAGCCGCAGGTTTGTGACTGACTCCATCACATTTTCCTCCAAGATCTCCTGGTACTGAAGGGAATTCATGGTACCCTGCACACGTTGAAGCTTTCCTGTACCATTAGAAGCAAAACAGCCCCAAAGCATATTTGACCCCCCGCCATGCTTCACAGTAGGCAAGGTGTTCTTTTGTTCATAAGCCTGGTTCTTCCTTCTCCAAACATAGCGCTGGTCCATTGTCCCAAACAGTTCTAATTTAGTTTCATCTGACCACAGTACACTGTTCCAAAACCTTTGTGGCTTGTCCACATGACTTTTGGCATACTGCAGTCGACTTTTCTTGTTCTTTGGAGTCAGCAAGGGGGTGCGTCTGGGCGTTCTGGCATGGAGGTCTTCGTTATGCAGTGCGCGCCTTATTGTCTGAGCTGAAACTTCAGTGCCCACATCTGACAGGTCTTTTTTCAGTTCCTTAGCAGTCACGCGGGGATTTTTCTCCACATTACGCTTCAGGTAGCGCACAGCAGTCGCGGTCAGGATCTTCTTTCTGCCACGACCAGGTAACGTTTCCACTGTGCCCTTTAACTTGAACTTGCGAATGATACTTCCGATAGTGTCTCTTGGAATATTTAACAACTTCGCATACTTTTTATATCCATTGCCATTCTTGTGAAGAGCAATAACCTCTTCTCTTGTCTTCTGGGACCATTCTCTTGCCTTCACCATGCTTGGAAACACACCAGTAGATGTCTAGAAGGAGCTGAGTATCACAGTCCTTTTAAATCTGCCTAATTGGTGCTTATCATGCTTGATTGCTGCTCGTTGACATCCACAGATGTTTTCAATACCTGATGGAAAACACTGGAATGAACCTCTGTTCTTAGGAGTGGTAGTCGTAAAGGGGTTGAATAATTGTGTCAATGAAGAAATCACAAAAAGGCCATTTAATACTTTATGACAAAAAAAATTGATGCTATCTTAGTTGTATTTAGTTCTTTAACAAGTCCTTGTAAGATTTCATTATGAACACAATTACAAATGTGCACTAAATTCCATAAAACCCTTCGCAGCATTGGGGGTTGAATAAATTTGATCACAACTGTAGATCTGTTATATACATTTTGTTCTAGTGTCAGGTTTGGTAAACAGACCTGGATATATTTTTGCTGCTTATAGGTTTTAATATATAGCACTTAAATGTTTACAATAGGGGCAGTCATGGCCTGGTGGTTAGGGAACTGGTCCGGAGGGTCGTGGGTTCAATTCCTAGACCTGAGGCCATGACTGAGGTGCCCTTGAGCAAGGCACCTAACCCCAACTGCTCCCCGGGTGCCAGGCTAGGGCTGGCCACCGCCCTGGGCACGTGTGCACCACAGCCCCCTAGTAATCACTAGTGTGTGTGTGTGTGTGTTCTAACTGCACAGATGGGTAAAAAGCGGAGGACAAATATCAGTTTCAAAATTTCAAAAAATCACAATTGACAAAATACGGCATTTACATTTAGAATAGAATAACTTAAAGAAATTTATATAGCATCATACTGATTGTTAATTTTATTTAAAATCAAATTTCTAACTTGTGGTAAGCTTCCTTAAGTACATAATTTTTCTCCTGAAACGGGACTGAACCCTTTAAGACTTCACCCATCCTTAAACTTGCGTGCGAAAATAGTACATACACACTGAACGTCATCCAGAAGAAGATGAGTGTAGCGACCCCAGCTGAAGAATGGTAAGCATATATATATATATATATATATATATATATATATATGTGTGTGTGTGTGTGTGTGTGTGTGTGTGTGTGTGTGTGTGTGTGTCGGAAGAGGGAGTGCCACATCTGCCTCTGCCCCACCTGTCAGTCTAATTGTGCTCTGTTTAGTCCCTCCTCTCATTGTCATCTTTGTGTTTTGGTTTCCTATGTATTCTCCTGCCACACCCATGTCATTTGTAACCCTGCACCCTGATTATCAAACCCACCTGTGTTTTGTTTGGTGCCTTATTTACTCTTGAATTTAAACCGTGTGTTTTGTCATTTTGCTGGTTATTGTAAGTTTATGTCTGTGGGTTCTTCTGTTTACTCTTTCTTCCTTATTTTGGTTGGAGTCTGCTTTATACTGTTTCACTTGGTTTTGTCTCTGATTCTATTCTATTAGATTAAGTTTGATTAATGTCTTTTTGTTTCTTTGATTTTTGTTTCTTGTCTGATTGCATACCTGCTATGACCCCAGATCAGTATTAATCCTACTAGAGTTTAGCAGTAACAATTTTACGAAACTCTTTAATGCTTGATAAATGGCATACTAGATGCCATACCAACCCATCTACTTAAAAAATTACTGCACAGCAATGTAGAACCTTTGCTTACCTTAATTAACTATTCCTGATTTACTTTTATAAATTATTGAATGTTTGGATAAAAAATTCAGTTAAATAGATATCATATAGGGGTCAAACACTGATATTTGAGAGGTGAAATTAAGTTTATATGATTTGCATATATGAGTGTGCATAAACAAATTTGTCTAAACAAAAATAGGCAGGTGCATAAGTTGGCACTGTTGTCGTAAGGGGCACTGTTGTCGTTTTATTGATTTCAAAACCTTTAGAACTAATTATTGGAACTCAAATTTGGTTTGGTAAGTTCAGTGACCATTAACCTCCATACACAGGTGACTCCAATTATGAGAAAGGCTAGTTAAGGGTGGCAATTGATTTCCTCCTCTCTGCATCTTCTCTGAAGAGTCGCAGCATGGGAAATTCAAAACAACTTTCAATTGACCTGAAATCAAAGACTGTTCACCATCATGGTTTAGGGCAGGGCTATTCAACTATATTTTTCTGCAGGCCAGATTTGGCAGAGAGCTCTAACCTGTGGGCCAGACAATTTTGAGACCTATAATGGCAAATGTAAATTCGTGAACATAAATTTGAACGTAAATTTGTTTGACAAGCACCAGAACCCAGTGGATATTTACGGCGGTTTATCAAATATTTATTATTATTTATGGGGAGATGGGCCACGGACCGGTACAGATTCATTAAAGGGCCGGTTCTGACCTGTGGGCTGCCAGTTGAATAGCCCTGGTTTAAGGGAAGGATACAGAAAGCTATGTCAGAGATTTCAGTTTTCAGTCTCCACTGTGAGAAACATTGTGAGAAAATGGAAGAAGACAGGAACAGTTCAAGTCAAGGCTCGAAGTGGCAGACCAAGCAAAATCTCAAATAAACAGAAGCGAAGGATGTTGAGAACAGTCAGAGTCAACCCACAGACCAGCACCAAAGACCTACAACATCAACTATTCAGCGCACTTTACACAAGGAGATGCTGTATGGAAGAGTGATTCAGAGGAAGCATTTTCTCCACCCACATCACAAACATGAGGTATGCTAAAGCACCTTTGGACGAGCCAGCTTCATTTTGGAGTGAGGTGCTGTGGACTGATGAAACTAAAATAGAGTTTTTTGGCCATAACAAGGGCCGTTATGCATGGAGGAAAAAAAAACACATCAGTCCAAGAAAAACACCTGCTACCTACAGTAAAATTTGGTGGTGGTTCAATCATGCTGTGGAGCTGTGTGGTCAGTACAGGGACTGGGAATCTTGTTAAAGTTGAGGAACCCATGGATTCCAATCAATATCAGCAGATTCTGGAGACCAATGTCCAAGAATCAGTGACAAAGCTGAAGCTGCGCCAGGGCTGGATCTTCCAACAGGACAACGACCCTAAACACTGCTCAACATCTACAACGACCCTAAACACTGCTCAACATCTACAACGACCCTAAACACTGCTCAAAATCTACTAAGGCGTTCATGCAGAGGAACAAGTATAACATTCTAGAATGGCCATCTCAGTCCCCAGACCTGAATATTATTGAAAATCTGTGGTGTCGCTTAAAGAGAGCTGTCCATGCTTGGAAACCATCAAACCTGAATGAACTAGAGATGTTTTGTAAAGAAGAATGGTTTCAGCCACAATCCAGACTCTCATTAGAAGCTATAGGAAGCGTTTAGAGCAGGGGTACTCAACTGGCGGACCGCGGTCCGGATCCGGACCCGAACGCAGTCCTGTCCGGACCCAATCTCATTCCTGATTAACTGGATACGGACCAAAACAAAACCGGAGCATTTATTTCAAGGCTATTGACAAAACACTCCGTCACGAGTGTTACGTTCGCCACCCCCTCAACAACTTAAAATAAGCCTGCCTGGTTGACGCTTCGCGAGCGGCGCGAGGGTCCGCGCGGCGAAAATGACGTAATCGCTGTGGCTCCGCGTGTGCGCGAGTGCCTCGCGCGCTGTCGGTTCGCGAGGTCGAATTTTGTAACTTCGCGCGCACCGCGCTTCAGCGCAATGAACAAAGTCACGTTTTCAGGGTTCATACACGTTTATAAGGTGGAATTCAAGCACTTGTCACTTTCAAGGTCCATTTCAATATTTCCCAGCATGTTAAACATAATTAAGTTAAATATTTATACATATACTTGAAATAATTCGCTTTTTATCACATTATTTAATGGTTGTTTATTTTAAAAACGCCCAATCTTCACGTCTTCACGTTCTCTCATGTTTCGTCCTGGAATTACAAGAGGCTCGTATTTGTTAACCTAATACAAGAGAACTATTCAGTCAGACAGATATTTGTTGTGAAACCAAGTAGTTACAATTTCAAGCATTTTAAAGTACTTTAACCTAAAGTCCAGCTCTTTTCAAACCTGAAACACATAGCAACATAAAAATTGGTCAGGTTCATTCCCTTGTTTTGAGGGGTGTTTCTACCACATATCGTTTCGGAGAACACAGGGTCGCAGGGTCGCGCGAGGTGGGTGGAGTCACGCGCTACAGTCACTCGCGAAAGTACCAGGCTTTACGTTCGCCCCCCCCCCCCCCCCCCCCCGTCAACAACTTACGTTCGCCACCCCCGCAACGGACCTCAGGTCACAGGTATCTGCCAAAATTGGACCGCGGACAAATTTAGTTGAGTACGCCTGGTTTAGAGCAAAGATGGGCAACTTGCGGGCCGTGTGAGTGTCCTCACTCAGTGCGGCCCGCAAATAGATCAATAATAATTTAATAATTAAAAGAAAATAAACCGAAAGAGCAGGAATTTTTTGTTCTTGTCATGTAGGACTACGCCCCCCTGTCGGTGTTGCAGCAAAAACATAAACGATGCAGCGCTTTGGTGCATGGCAATATAGTGAGCTGTTTTTAAAACAAGCCCGCGGGCGACTCATAACGTCCTCGCGGGCGACGTTGGTGACCCCTGCTTTATAAGTTAATAAAATAATTTTAAAGTCAATACGGAATTTAACTGGGAGCCAATGCAGGGCTGATAGGACTGGACTGATATGCTGAAATTTTCTAGTTCTGGTCAGAACCCTGGCTGCGGCATTTTGAACTATTTGAAGTTTATTTAAATTCCTATTTGAACATCCTGACAGTAGTGAGTTACAGTAGTCTGATCTGGAGCTAACAAATGCGTGCACCAATTTTTCCGCATCATCCTGTGATAATGCATTTCTTAACTTAACAATGTTGCGGAGATGTAGAAAAGCTATCCTAGTAGTATTATCTATGTATCAAATCAAATGATGGGTCAGAGTCGAGTATGACGCCTAGGCCTTTGGCTACTGTGCCAGGTGTAATGGGGTAGTCTGCAAGATTAAGCATTAGATCTGGAATTTTCTGTTTTGAGGCCTTAGGGCCCAAGAGGAGAACTTCTGTTTTGTCCTCATTAAGTTGGAGGGAAGTTTAGAGACATCCAGCATTTAATATCTCTTACACAGGCCTCAATTTTTCTTAAACTGAGTTTGTCATCAGGTTTGGCTGATATGTAAAATTGAGTGTCATCTGCATAGCAGTGAAAATTGACACCATGTTTGTTTATAACTGTGCCCAATGGTAGCATATATAATGTAAATAATAGTGGTCCTAAAATGGAGCCTTGCGGGACCCCATATTTAACTTTTGTATGTTTGGATAGAATATTATTGAGCTCTACAAACTGATAGCGATTTGTTAAGTAAGAATAAAACCATGAAAGGGCTGTGCCTGAGACTCCAACCCAGCGTTCTAACCTTTCTAGCAAGATCCTATGATCAATTCAGGCATGAAAATGGGTCAGGGGTTAAAAAGGTGAGAAGACTGGGGGGGCGGGGCATGTGACGTCATGGGGATACGGCAACAGGGCGTTGACGTGGGGGGGGGGGGGGGGGGGGGCGTTGACATGTGACGTCATGGGTATATGATGGGGGGGGGGGGGGTGTGGCTGCTGGTGTACGGGGATACAGCGACAGGTGATGCCGAATATTAAGGTGACATCATGTAAAAAATATAATAACGCGTGGCCACGACTTACTAACGCGTGCGAACGAGATAATTAACGTGTGCGAACAAGATAATTAAGTATTACTTTATATAAAGCCAGGTTTACCTTCCTTGGGCAGTCAGTTCGCGAACATCCCTGGGATCTGTTTGTTTTGCTGTGAAAAAATAAACTTTGTTGCCGCGTGTGAAAGGCGAGATTAGTATCTCGTTCCCACGCGTTAATAAGTCGTGGTATTATTTTTTTTACATGATGTCACCTTATGGGCTCCGTAAAATATAGTAAAATAATTTTTTACTATATATTATATACTGAATATATTTTTATATTCAGATTATATTGTCAATTTATGTTTCTATGCATAAATAAGAGCTAGACTTTAATTATCCATCACAGCAAACGGCACGGAATTATCTATGTCCAAAGCCACACTGGCTCAAGGGCAGTGGCGTGCACAGACATTTTGGGTGGCAAGTGCTGGGGGGGGGCACTTTTTAGCGCATGTGGAACACTTCATTATAAAAAAAAATTACAAGCGCATGTTGAATGAAATTTGACTTTTATTTGTAACATTCTCTAAACGTGAGTTTTCAATGGAAAAAAAGTCACACCGCCAACTGATAAAATCCATATCCAATATTATCTATATACAGTAATTGTTAAGTCCTTCAGTTAACTTCTGTTTACCCTCCACTGTCTGCAGGCCTTGTTGCATTAATTTTGCAATTAGTAAATCAATATAGGCCTACAATTAAGACAGTAAAAAGACCAAAAAGTAGGAGAAGGAGTTATAGGCTACTGAGTGTTGTCATTACACGAATGCAGATGGCCATTTTTCACAGGTAATAGGGAACTTCCCATTTCTTCTTTCACAAACGTGTTAATTTATGTTGCCTAACAAGCTAAACGTTTTCTGTTGTATAGGTTTTAACACATAGATTTGCAAACTCTACTTTAATTATTTGTATGTTTTCGTCCTCACGTTATTCATTGATTTGGGCTAGAGCGACTAGTTTATCAGGTGACTAGTCGGCTAAAAATGCTTAGTATTTATTTAGGATTTAGTAGTTATGTATAGACTTTATTTAACTTTACTTAAAAGGCACTATTTTATGTCACGGATGTTTACATGCACATGTAATTAGTGCCGTATCCGCGAATGAATACCTGTCTTGTGATATGCCCTGTTGCAAAGTAAAGGATGTTAAAATGAGAACCTTGTCAGAGTTCTATCCTTTTATTCCTTATTAAGAGTTATGTAAGAGAGAAACAACACTCCTTTTTCCACCTCCGTTCAGCTTTCCTGCACTCCCATCTGATGTTACGGGTATGTTCATTTAACCAAGGTTCTGATCTGGGCTTTACACGCTTGGTTTTTAATGGAGCTACAGAGTCCAGAACAGTTTGATTGCGGTGTAAAAACCACAATTGACAAAATACGGCACATTATTACATTATAACTGTAACATACTGATCAGGCAGACAAGGATCCAAGTGCGGAGAATAGCTGCTTTTATTGAAACAACGATCACAAATGTGAATATCATGTCAAGCAGCTTTTCTGTGTCCTTTCCTCCGTGTTGTTTGTGTAGTGTCCACCATGGTTTGCTGTGCTGCATGGGGATGCTCCAATCGATCAGAGAAAGGAGCAAAAATGTATGGTTTCCCCACTGATACTGAGAGGAGAAAAAATGGTCTCAACTAAGCAGGAGCAATCTTACCCTCACTAAAGATTACAACAGCAAATATATATGTGAGGTAATCATCAAATACTGCATTTGCACTTTTCACAATAAACACACTATTGGAAAGCTTAATGCCTGATTTATTAAAATACAGAATAGTGAACAAAAAAAATCAAAGACTCCAGACAGACTCGGGTGCAGGGTGAGGGTGCTATCTAGTTGCAGGCTCCATTGAATCCCCTATGGTTCTTTGGCTTAAAGAGAGAGAGGAGAAAAAGACAGGAGAAAATGATTATTATGAGTATTGATTAGGGGTGGGAATCTCCTAGCACTCTACAATTCGATTACGATTCAGAGGTCTGCGATTCGATTATAAAACGATTATTGATGCATCTTGATAGTAGCAATCCATGATGAATTAACTTTTAATTTCCATTTTAAAACTCCCATTTTATTTTATATTTAATCAAACGAAAGCAATATGGCAAGTACAAGGCCACACTCCAAAGAAATACAAACTGAAAAAGTGCACCTGTAGCAGCATGTTTGTAGTGAATTAACAGATTTCAGCAAATGCCAACTCTTAACCAACATTATGTGCAAACAACAAACAAATATGTGGTACCAAAACCACAGCTTCCACACAAGAGTAGAATTATGTGCTAGCAGCTGACTTAAAACAATATCCTGAGTATAGAACTCCTCAGACAAAATCAGAAATTTACCAAAATCACAAACAACTTTTCATACACACATTCAGAATTCTGTGCCATCAGCTTTAATAAAAAAAAGATTGTACACTTCAGCATATTTTGAATAGCTAATAACTTAAACACATTCCTTATATAAAAATTAAGATTCCAAGACTTCCGACTAAATATTGAAAAATAATATCTAGACGGGACGCTGTATCTCGGCTCCAGTAATAATAATATTAATAATAATAATAATAAATTTTATTTATAAAGCGCCTTTCATGAGACCCAAGGACACTGTACAATAAAACATTAATAATAATAATAATAATAATAATAAAAATGATAATTAAAAATGTTATATAATAATAAAAACCAAACAATGATTACACAAACAATTGCTCACTCATATGCTAGCTGATATAGATGAGTTTTCAAATTGATTTTGAACGACGGTAAAGACTGACAGGTACGTAACTGTAACGGGAGATCATTCCATAGTTTAGGACCAGCAACACTAAAAGCCCTGTCACCTAGAGTACGCAATTTTGCAGATGGAACTGCTAGAAGATGTGAGTTAGAGGAGCGTAAAGTGCGTGTCGGAATATAATTCTCCAAGAGGCTAGACAGGTATGAGGGGGCAAGGCCATGATGAGATTTAAAAACCAGTACCAGTATTTTATACTAGATTCGCAGCTGTACTGGCAGCCAGTGAAGATCCCTCAACACCGGCGTAATGTGCTCCCGAGATCTTGTATGGGTCAATACCCTGTGTGTGCAGGATGGGCACGAAAGCCCTGGTTCTCAACGATTGAACGACGCAAATCCTTTGCTATGAAAGTTGAGAGAGTTAGGCACAAAGCGAATTTTAATGTTGCTTTGTGTTTCAGGTTTGAAAAGTGTTGGAATTTAGGCCAAAGTACTTGAAAATGCTTGAAATTGTAACTACTTCGTTTCACAACAAATATCTGTCTGACTGATCAGTTCTCTTGTATTACGTCTTTTGTAATTCCAGGATGAAACATGAGAGAACGTGAAGACGTTAAGATTGGGCATTTTGAAAATAAACCATTAAATAATGTGATAAAAAAGCGAATTATTTCGAATCATTTCGAGTATATGTATAAATATTTAACTTTGATTAAATTTAACGTGCTGGGAAATATAGAAATGAACCTTTAAATTGATGTACAAGTGCTTGAATTCCACCTTATAAAGGTGTATGAACCCTGCAAACATGACTTTGTTAATTGCTGAAGTGCGGCGCGCGCGAAGTTACAAAGTTCGAGAGGTGCACGACCTCGCGAATCGACAGCGTGCGAGACTCTGGCGCACGGGCGGAGTCACCGCGATTACACTCGCGACGCGTCAAGTATAAAACCAGGCTTTAGTAAGTTCTTGCGTCTTTGTTATGTGCGCAGCTAACGTCTAGACAATCGATTGTTGTCATTTGTGAATCGATTCTGAATCGTCCATGTTGCGCATCGAGATGCATCTAACAATCGAAAATTTCCCGCACCCCTAGTATTGATGTGATATGAATTTGAATTTGTTGCACATCCTTGGTTGTTTTTTATATGTGTAATGAGTGTATATGTATCCAGTAAGTGTTCTCTAATACTGTGTATTCACCCACTATGGGATATGTATTTGGGTAAAACTGAGTTGTCATGTGTGAGGAGTAAACTTACATCACTCTGCAGGCACATTTTGAGGCAGACCAGTTCATCAGAACCAAACAGGTCAAGACCAGGCTGAGAGCACATGCTGTTCCCACCATTTTTGTGCATCGCCCCGCACTCAGAAAGAGGAAGCCCCCTGCACTACGATGCACCACTGGACCTGTAAAGACAGGGCCCATAGCTGCTGAGCACAGCTATAGTGTTGACACAGGTATAATAATTATGAACTCCTAATAATTATATTATTTCTTTAAGTGATATTAATATTTAAATATTTAAAACCTAATCACACTAAATAGTATGTCTTTTATATCCAGCAGTTTCAAAAACTGAGGAAATACGTTAATAAAATAAAATAAATAAAACGAAATAAAAAGGAAAATAAAATAAATAAAAGTATAAATAAAATAAAAGGAAATAAAACGTTAGCTGGTACTCCAAAATGGATATCCTCATTTCACCTCCTCGACCCAACACACTCTACAATCACACAAAAATGTTATATTTAACCAATACTTAGCTACCCCGCAAAAACATTGCGTTTAGGTGAAATGGCATTAAGAGTGGAATTTACAATTAATAGGCTGTCAGTCGTTAATGTGAAATCTCGCTAACCGTATTCGCGTTGTCTTAGCATAGATTTAGTTCCCTAAATCTGCTTATTAAGAGGTGGATAATTCACTAAAATGCTTTAATGCACATTTTAATCCACATGTTAATTTGATTCTGATGTCCTTATAATACACAATCTGATTTTATTAACCGTACTAACCTGTAAAAGTGTATCACAGATAGTCTACTGCTCCAGCTTGACTGCGCTGCTAGTATTTGCTGCTAACTTCCGGGAACTATTGACAGGCTCCACGATCCGCCATTGCTGTAAAAAAACTGGTTCATTGGAGTGAACGGAGTTGACGCGACTCTCTTTCTATATGGCTCTGGGCTGAATATGCCCGTAATTCACTCATGCATTTTTCCACTAAAATGACCCCCTTCCGATGTGTATATGGCTATCAACAAGCTTTCTTTCCCTGGGATAATACGCCATCATACGTCCTGGCGTTAGATGACTGGTTCAAGAACAGCGCACGAACATGGGATCAGGCCCACGTACACCTACACCGTGCCCTGCATACTCGGAGGCTCCACGCTGACTGGCACCGCCTGCCCACTCTGATCTACCACCCAGGTCAGAGTGTGTGATTATTCACCCATAACCTGAATCTGCAACAGAGCAGCAAGAAGCTTAGCCCTAAATACATTGGGCCCTTCAAGGTTTTGATTCGAGTCAATTACGTGACCTATACATTACAGCTCCCTCCTCAGTATTGCATTCATCCCACTTTTCATGTCTCACTGCTTAAGCTTGTGTTTTACAGTCCCATGTCTGCTGCCGCACCGCTTACCAAGCCGCCTGAGCCGCTGGAACTTGACAGTCGCCCTGCTTACCTCACTCAGGACATCCTGGAATCCCGTCAGCATCGAGGTGGGCTTCAGTATTTCATTGAGTGGGAGGGCTATGGTCCCGAGGAAAGGGCGTGGGTTCCCGCGCGGGATGTGTTAGAACCTACTCTCATCGCCGAATTCCACTCTGCTCATCCTAACTTCCATGCTCCCAGGCATCATGGCCGCCCCCCCCGTCTAGCCAATCTGTTGCGGCTGGAGCCGCTCGTCGGAGGGGGGGTACTGTCAGGAACAGCACATGATCACCGTGCAGATGCGGTTCACCTGCCGCTCATGGCCCCTCCCCTTCGCAACTATTTAAGCTTCCTCCTCTCTCTTCCGGGTTGCGAAGTATTGTTTCCATGCCACGTACCAATCGTTCTTTCCCTGTTACTGCTTTTCCGTGTACCGACCTCTGCTCTCCTCCTAGACCTCGTTCCCTGCCTAGTCTTTTTGTACCTCCTGGCTTCTGTCTTACCGGCGTGACCCTGGACTCTCCTGACTATGATTACAACACTCCTGCACAACACACCCTGAACGGAGTAACTCACCTGTTTGATTGCTCTGTGATCGTTGTTTCAATAAAAGCAGCTATTCTTCGCACTTGGATCTTTGTCTGCCTGATCAGTGCGTTACAGTTATAATGTAATAATGTGCCGTATTTTGTCAATTGTGATTTTTACACCGCAATTGAAATTTGTCCTCTGCTTTTAACCCATCTGGGCAGTTAGAACACACACACACACACTAGTGATTACTAGGGGGCTCTGGATCACACATGCCCAGAGCGGTGGGCAGCCCTAGCCCTGCGCCCGGGGAGCAGTTGGGGTTAGGTGCCTTGCTCAAGGGCACCTCAGTCATGGCCTCAGGTCTGGGAATCGAACCCACGACCCTCCGGTCACAAGACCAGTTACCTACCACCAGGTCATGACTGCCCTAGTTGACAGCTATGCAGGAATACCAGTTTCAGATCTTATACCGAGATGGGAGGAAAGACAGGAATGCAGACGTACTCTCACGCCACCAATAATAATAATAATAGGTTACATCTAAATAGTGCATTTCACAAACCCAAGGGCACTTAAAATCACATGAGGGGAGAAAAGAGAAAATTTAGGTTCATGCCTGATCAGAGTCAATTTTTCAGTTGGTTTGGAATCCCGGAGAACCTCCACAGCGATCAGGGGTGAAATTTTGAGTCAGAGGTAATGCGATATGTGTGTGCACTAGGAATGGGGAGATTCACCGATTCACATCGGTGAATCGGCACACATGTCTGCGATTCGACTGCACCGGTAGATTCAACGTGCATCGGGTTTAATTTGCGGGCGAATTTACGATGCATCTCCTCTAGCCTTTTTGCATCGGCAAATACCATGGTTAAATCGGGTGTTTTGTTTTCCAGTATCTATTCCTTATTCTAACGTATTTACAGAGGCAACATACTTTTTATTTTTATTGATTTCTTTTTTTTTCGAGGCAACATAAATGCACCATCGTGTTCTCAGGTACTGACGCAAGCACGCAGACGTACACAACATAGATGGAGGTAAACGAGAGCATTAGCAACGACAAAGATATTTAATGCACCAAAAGAGACACAAATCAAACGTGTGGCAATATTTCGGGTTTTTTAAGTGAGGTGGTCAACTTGACAAGACGCACGCAATCTGCAAACAATGCCGTGGGGCTATCAAATACGTTAGTAGCACAACGAACCTGGCGACAGACATGAAAAGACGGAATGTCGAATGACGATCTTCACTTCCGAGGGAAACGGTTGATGTGAACGCAGGCGCGTTTGGCTGCCGCTACTCTCCGGTGTTTGTTTCTGTTTTGTCGATTTTTTCGAATTTTCTCGGAAAAAATTCCAGTTCCAGTAATGAATAGTTTATTGCAGACTATTCTATTCTATTTTTTGTGCTATTTCATTGGACTGGAGCCTCACCTGCCGCTCTCCTCGCTGTGTTTACCCGGTCAGCTGCTTGGTGAATGGGGTAAGCTGCGACGCTCCTACATTTGTGATAATTCCCGTTACGGATCAGCGGATTGGACCTTGTATCCCGATCTTTTAATCCTGGAGATTAACTCCTGCACAGGCTGTGAGATGGTCCAATACTCACCATCGGATTTTTGGCGCATGAACTCAGTGGGCCGGCTTCCCTCGCGCATTTATGCACGCTGTGTTGACTTGGGGATAGCCCGACGCCCACGTTACATACATCGGGGATCGCGTCGCAATCTGTGCGTCTCCAGTCTTACAACTGGTGGCGATTGTATTCCATCGATTTGGTCATCTTGCAGTCATCGACCGGAAAGATTGTACAGCCGAAACAGGGGGGCTAACTTCAGTAACCTCCTTCAACTGCAATACTCATCTGTGACCAGACCTTCATCAACCGATCCTCCAACAATGCCTTCAAGTTCTGCGCCAGTTAAAATAGCGCTATTTAATGCCAGATCACTGGTGAACAAGACTTTTCTAATGAATGACTTTTTCACATCACACAATCTGGATTTCCTCTTCATAACAGAGACATGGCTTACAGCTGGTGATCTGAGCCCTCTTGTCGAACTGTCCCCTGGTGATTGTAATTTCTTGAATACACCTAGGGTCACTGGCCGTGGAGGAGGACTAGCAACTGTTTTTAGAAACTGTTTTAAATGCCGGTTGTTGACTGTGAAGGAATATTCCAGTTTTGAGGTTCAGCTGTGTGTGGTGGAATTTCCATGTCCTGTATTTTGTGCTCTTGTGTATCGGCCTCCTAAATTCAATAAGGACTTTCTCCAAGATTTCTCTGACTTTTTAACAGCTACTCTTCCTAGTTCTGATAAGGTTTTGATTCTTGGTGATTTTAACATTCATGTCTGTTGCCCTACTAAGCCTTTAGTAGGAGAATTTCTCCAGCTAGTTGATTCATTCAACCTCACTCAGTCGGTTTTAGGCTCCACACATGATCGCGGACACACATTAGATCTTGTTTTGTCATCAGGATTTTCTGTGTGTGATGTTGAGATAGCTGATGTCTGCTTGTCTGACCACAGACCTATTTTATTTGATATTAACATCCCTCGGTCTAACCCGAAGCATAAAGTATCTAGAACCTTTTCTCGGGTTATAACCCAACAAACAATTAATCAGTTTTCAGTCCATTACGCTACTGTAGCTAGTGATATTGAACATCCCATAGGACATATTAGCACAAATGACTGGCTTAACCTTTTTAATGATACATGCAAGAATATCATAAACACAATCGCTCCTCTTAAGCCCAAAAAACCCAGACTGTCAACCCAGCCATGGCTTAATAATGATACCCGAGCGCTCCGACAACAGTGTCGTAAGGCTGAGCGAAAATGGAAAAAAGACAAACTCCAAGTCTCTTACCAGATTCTTGGAGAGTGTCTTGCCAAATATCAGTGCTCGGTTAAAGCATCTAGAGCAAAGTATTTCGCGGATATAATTGCCAAAAACTCTCACAGTCCAAGGGCTTTGTTCAAAACAATAAATACTGTCATACACCCTTCGGCCTTGGTTATTTCTGAGGCCACTACTGAGACCTGTGAAGACTTTTGCCAATTCTTCATGGATAAAATAGACAGTATAAGAGCAAAAATTACACCTGCCCATTACGATTCATCAGAGTCACCGGTTATTACTGTTGCTTTTACTCAGTTTGATCCCGTGTCTTTGTCAAACTTAACTGACCTCATTTTGCACATGAAACCCACCACTTGCTCCTCGGATATACTTCCCACAAAATTTCTCCGAGATGTGTTGCAGTCCGTTGGTCCTAGTATTTTATCTATTATAAATGGCAGTCTCATTAATGGTACTGTCCCATCTTATTTTAAACATGCAACTATTGAGCCTCTCTTGAAAAGACCAGGACTAGACATGACAGATCTAAATAACTTTAGACCGATTTCAAAATTACCTTTCCTGTCTAAAGTCCTAGAGAAAGTTGTACTTGCTCAACTCTCTAGGTTCTTATGTGCAAACTCTATTACGGATAAGTTCCAGTCCGGTTTTAAACCACACCATAGCACTGAAACGGCCCTCCTAAAAGTATCCAATGATTTGCTTTTAACAGTGGATTCAGGAAAATGTGCTGTCTTAGTTCTCTTAGACCTTACTGCAGCCTTTGACACTGTCAATCATGCTATCCTGTTGGACCGTCTAAATTACCATGTTGGCATCCAGGGTTCTGCGCTGAAGTGGTTTGAATCTTATCTGAAGAACAGATCCTTCTGTGTTAAGATGGGAAATAAATTTTCCACAACTGCGGCCATTACCTGTGGAGTCCCTCAAGGATCCATTTTAGGTCCCATTCTGTTTACTCTATACATGCTCCCACTTGGCTCAATCTGTCAGAAGTACAATGTTTCTTATCATTGTTACGCTGACGATACACAGATTTATCTTCCACTTAGACCAGGAGATGATGGTTCAATCAACCTCCTCACAAACTGTCTGCAAGACATAAATTGCTGGATGTCCAACAACTTTCTACAGTTAAATCAAAATAAAACTGACATCATTTTTGGAAACCCTGATCAAACCAGCACTGTAGCAAAAGCTCTGGGATCGTTATCTTTAAATGTTCATATGCATGCTAAAAATCTTGGAATCAATTTTGATTCCACCCTCACATTTGCGAAGCAAATTAGTAGCGTTGTGCGTGCTGGTTTTTACCACCTCAGGAACATAGCAAAACTTAAACACATTTTATGCACCAAGGACTTGGAAACGGTCATTCATGCATTTGTCTCCTCTCGCATTGACTATTGCAACTCGCTGTACTTCGGTGTGTGTCAGTCCAGCCTGGCTCGCCTGCAGCTGGTTCAAATTGCTGCTGCCAGGCTACTGACAGGTACGAAGAAAAGGGAGAGCATTACTCCTGTACTTGCCTCCCTCCATTGGTTACCTGTGAGATACCGTATTGAATTTAAGATGCTACTGTTTGTTTTTAAGGCGCTACATGGCTTAGCTCCGAGCTACATCTCTGAGATGCTGTGTTTTTATTCCTCCACTCGGTCGCTGCGCTCCTCAAATCAGCTGTTGTTAACCGTCCCACGATCTCGGCTGAAGTTTAAGGGTGATCGGGCATTCTCAGTTGCTGCCCCCAAACTCTGGAACAGTCTTCCATTCTGCATCAAATCCTCTCAGACGCTTGAGGCTTTTAAAACAAATCTAAAAACTCATTTATTTACCCAGGCATTTGGATCCATTTAGAGTCTGTGTTTCGGTCTGTTTTGCTGGTTTTATTATGTTTTGTGACTTATTATTCTTATTTAATTTTATTATTTTATTATTTTAACTTTTTATCCTTTGTACAGCACTTTGGTTGACACTTGATGTCTTTTAAATGTGCTTTATAAATAAACTTGACTTGACTTGACTTGACGGCACGGTGTGGACATCTCTGCGGCCGCTACCCCCTCGTAAGTCTAGCAGACAGTAGTGTTGATGTTAAGACAGTACTTTTAAAAACTGTTCATCTTGTGTTTTAAACGTTTTGTATAAATATTGATGGAGAAAATAACTGAATAATTAACTTGAATAAATTAATGCTCTGTCTGAATATACTGAATTATGCATTTTTTATATTATGTATTGGTTTTGCTCCATTGAAAACAACCAGGGGTGAGTTTCCCGAAACGTTCTTAGCGCTAAGTACTTCTTAACCTCATACATTTCATACGAGGTTACGAAGTACTTAGCGCTACGAATATTTCTATTGACAGCACACAGAACAGTACACACAACTCTAAACTGATTTGGCCTTACATGTCTGGAAATATCTGCCTTTCCTTGTGTTGTGAAAAAGACAAAGAGAGAAGCATCTAACTGAAGATCACATGGTTGGAGGAAGAGCTGCAGTGGCCTGTTGGTATATATATATATTCCATATATAAATGGAATAGACAACAGGTAGAAATGAGAGGCAATTAGCAAGACTCCCCCTATAAAAGAGTGGTTCTGCAGGTGGGGACCACAGACCACTTCTCAGTACCTATGCTTTCTGGCTGATGTTTTGGTCACTTTTGAATGTTGGTTGTCCTTTCACACTCGTGGTAGCATGAGACGGACTCTACAACCCACACAACTGGCTCAGGTAGTGCAGCTCATCCAGGATGGCACATCAATGCAAGCTGTGGCAAGAAGGTTTGCTGTGTCTGTCAGCGTAGTGTCTAGAGGCTGGAGGCGCTACCAGGAGACAGGCCAGTACACCAGGAGACGTGGAGGAGGTCGTAGGAGGGCAACAACCCAGCAGCAGGACCGCTACCTCCGCCTTTGTGCAAGAAGGAACAGGAGGAGCACTGCCAGAGCCCTGCAAAATGACCTCCAGCAGGCCACAAATGTGCATGTGTCTGCACAAACGGTTAGAAACAGACTCCACGAGGTTTGGCAGTGGGTCAGTAATGGTGTGGGGTGGCATTTATTTGGAGGGCCACACAGCCCTCTATGTGCTCACCAGAGGTAGCCTGACTGCCATTAGGTACCGAGATGAAATCCTCAGACCCCTTGTGAGACCATATGCTGGTGCGGTTGGCCCTGGGTTCCTCCTAATGCAGGACAATGCTAGACCTCATGTGGCTGGAGTGTGTCAGCAGTTCCTGCAAGATGAAGGCATTGAAGCTATGGACTGGCCCGCCCGTTCCCCAGACCTGAATCCGATTGAACACATCTGGGACATCATGTCTCGCTCCACCCACCAAGGTCACGTTGCACCAGACTGTCCAGGAGTTGGCGGATGCTTTAGTTCAGGTCTGGGAGGAGATCCCTCAGGAGACCATCCGTCACCTCATCAGGAGCATGCCCAGGCATTGTAGGGAGGTCATACAGGCACATGGAGGCCACACACAATACTGAGCCTCATTTTGACTTGTTTTAAGGACATTACATCAAGTTGGATCAGCCTGTAGTGCCGCCATACTCAAATAGCGGCCCGCGGGCCACATCCGGCGACAGTTTACGTTTGCTACCCCCCGTAACCGGCCCCCTCAGTGATTGAAAAAATAAAATGTTCTGTTTGAGTACCCCTGCTGTAGTGTTTTTCCACTTTATTTTTGTGTGTGGCTCCAAATCCAGACCTTTATTGGTTAATAAATTTGATTTCCATTGATGATTTTTGGGTGATTTTGTTGTCAGCACATTCAACTTTGTACAGAACAAAGTATTCAATGAGAATATTTCATTCATTCAGATCTAGGATGTGTTATTTGAGTGTTCCCTTTATTTTTTTGAGCAGTGTATATATATATTTAATTAGAAGGCGTATGGCTGACATTAAGCCCTGCTATCTGCTGCTAATAACCTATTTTCACATTGGCTTGCTAAACTCTTAGTGACTGTCAGAAGCACAACAAAATGGCCTTTGTCTGAATGTTCATGTGGGGCAGGTTTCAAATTGATTTGGTAGAGGTGGGGGAGTTCAGCTTATGTCAGTGTTCATCATTAGTAGGTATGATGAATAATTACACACTGTTCTCAATTATCTATGGCGGAGTAATTTTTCTGCCAACACCTTCACATACAGGGGTCTTGTTTTGGAATTACATAGACACTTTCATTTCTTTCATGTAGGCCTACACGTCCACTAAAAACCTAGACAATTTAAACAGGAAATTGTTTGGGTAGAGACATTTGTCATCTTGCTTATGATAACTAATGTAAGATATTTAAAGAAAATTCTTTAATAGAACCTGGAAAAAGTTAAATGGCAATTAATTCAAAATATTGAATACATTTTCTTTACCAGCCTCTCCTTGATGAGTTCATGCATCTTTTTGGGGGGGATCAATAATGTTTTTTCTGAGGACTACACAGCTAAATCGATAACGTGAAGAAGATTCCATTTTGGTTTTAAATGACTGAATTTAAAACACCAGAATGCTTGTTCCTGAAGGAGAAATAGCCTTATTTGCTTTTTTTTATTAGAAGTGTAAAGTCCAGACTAGGAAGTAGTATAGGAATAAAGTAGAGTTTGTCTAATTTATTCTAAAGGCTGTAAAACTGAGTCAAAGATAATGGTAGCTGTAGACAAATTTGTGCTTTATGTGAAATTATTCAAGAGAATACCCTTCTATGTAAGCGATCTAATCTGAAGGATTCTCATATGACAAGCATAATTTTTCAGGAGCCTTACATTTAGGAAACTGGAAATCTGGAATGATTTGATGTGCCAATAAATACCACAACCACTCGCATGCATTGCATAAAACTCAAACACTTTCATACATCAGAAATAGCAAGACCTGTAGTGATGGAGGTTGGAGGAGCTTGTCTTCAATTCATGTTGATATCTAAACACTTTCACTGATTCTACATGCAACCTTTAATGAATGTGAATCATTATCATACACAGAACCACTAGAAAATCAATTAAGCTGCAGATTTAACATCAGAACAACATCAACACATGACATGATTGATAAAAAAATCAAAGATGTGTGACCTGGTCAAAAAAGCCTTGTGCAGGTGGAGTCAAGATCCAACTAAAAGTTCCTGAGGTCTATACAGGTGGGTAATTGGTTATGAATGTTAACCTGTAATGTTTTTACCATCTTCATATTTGCACTCCCCTAGTGGAGGCAGAGAATCCAACAGAAAACATCTCACTATTTCATTCTTAATCCACTTATTAGGGTTCACACACGTAGTGTGGGAAACCAATTTTTATTTATTATTATTGCCTTGCTTGATCTAATCACAAGAGGACGAGGCTAAGTACACGTGTTAATGTGATTCAGTGTCTTGGAGATGCAACTGTGAACTGATCAATCAAACAGTCTAGTTGGTGGTGGAATGTTTAGGGGTGTGCATGCAAAATTTGTAGCATGAATGGTAATAATAGCTAATGTGAAGGGACAAATGTAATCATTGGAGCAGTTGGTTGCAAAGTATCGCAAATTAATGATTTAAAGTTTGCTAGATAAATAGCTAATAACAGTTTAGTGTTTAATGACATGAAAATTCAGGTGAAAACAGCTGTGATCAGATAATGTTGATGCATGTTAATTGTAACAACTAGGACAGAGGGCTGAACGCAAATGCGGACTGAACAAAGGTTTAATGATACATATACACAAAGCACACAAAACATACACCAAGAATCATCAAACAACACCTAACATAGGAACCAAACACTAACATAATTGGGGGAACATGACTACAGAAAAGGAAAGACATTAACAAGCATATAACTAGAAAAACCACAATCTGAAGTACAACTGAAAGAGAACATCAAAGAACAGAGAGTACAAACAGGCTAAATATACAAACAGAGAACACCAAGAATCCAACAGGTATACGAGCAAGAAGTACTTACAATAACCGACAAGACAAGAGACTAAACACAAGACTTAAATACACTAACCAACCAAGGTACTCAACAAGACACAGCAGAAAGCAATAACGAGGGGCAGAAAACAAGGCAGGGGAGTGAAGTCAGACACAATGAGGAATTTCAAAATAAAAGACAAACGGAAGACATGACCGACAGGAGGGAGGCAGGCCTGACATTAATACCAAGTGTGATCATGCTATCATACTACACTAGGTTCATTTATTTTGACTGTCAGAGTCACTAAATAAAAGTTTCATCAAGTTCTTAAAATGTTCTCCACTATTTTTATGTATTTATTTATTTAACAGACAAAATAAGCAAACAAAAAACCAGAAACTCAGTAATTTGCAACCGTTTTGGAGGAAATCAGAATGTGTAACTATAGTAGTGGAGTAAGACAAGAAATAGAATACACACATAAGCTATTAAATAACATTGCTTTTTACTGTATTTTTTTTAAACTATAGGCTGTTTCAAAAAGCAACACAATTTTACTTGACTCTTTTCTTTACTTGACTCTTTACTTTTACTTGTTCGATTTTTGGATTAAATTTTTATTACAGGACCCCTCATTAAAAAGTATCTCTAATGCATGTGTAATGGTGTGCTGTTTACTTTAACTTTAATGGGCTCAGAGTACACCCAATACCGACGCACCCACTTATGCACACCCACAATGCATATAGCCCTTTGACTACGCCACCCCTATACGATGGGGAAGGGGACCCCGTGCTAGGCCACTCAAATAAATGAGTGAAAAGAACCACCCAATAACACAACAGGTATCTAATTGCACAATAGCATTTATTTCATATATAAAAAATATACAAACTCTGTTATAAAAAATAGACACTCTATTGGGGGGGATAAGCTAGTTAAGCTATTACTACTTACTCTAAGTAGTACTGCACAGATTTAAAACCCTGTAGCCAAGGCTATGTACCACCCACAGTGTTCATTCCCAAATGACCCCAAACGCTAATTCTACTACACCAAATCCTTGTAACCACATTAAGCGGCTGCACCAACTGTGCTCACCAAGAAAGCCACACTACCACAGCAAACACCCCACAAAGGGCACAACCTAGATGCTGGGGTGGCCCACGCCTTGACCACAAACGAACAAATAAAAATAACCAAACAGATACTGGACATAAAAGTGATGTGCAGGACTATCACAACTGTTACTTCTATGCTCCAGGCTTAACCCCCATAAGACTATACAATAGCCGGCGTAGGCAGCAGATATACTCGTAGCGCTACGTAAATTAGCACAGGCTTAACCCCCAAAGGACTATAAAATAGCTGGTTTGGCAGCAGATATACTCATAGCGCTGCATACATTAGCACCTTGCTGTGAACCTCAGTCTATTAAAATGCAGAAAATAATTTAAAATAGTGGGTAGGGAAAAACAGTGGCCTGCAAGCACCCCAGCTAGTGTTGCCACCTGTCCCGGTTTTCCCGGGACTGTCCCGGTTTTCACGTGCCTGTCCCGGTTTTCCCGGGCTGTCCCGGTTTTTCGTCTTTTTAATATTCGGTCCCGGCAAAAAAACTACTTTAGTTTAAACTACGATTCAGACTGTTTCTGCACACTTTAAATCTGTTTTTTTTCTCGCTGTGTCCAATTTAAACCCCTCCGGTAACGTTTTACGTTCGCCATCCCCCACTCAACAACTTACGTTCGCCGCTACACACCCCAATCCCCCCCCCCCCCCCCCCCCCGTCAACAGATTACACTCGCTCAGTATGACAGTGTCCTTGTTTTTTGTCAGACCTAGGTGGCAACCATAACCCCAGCTGCAGCTCCACTCCGTTCAAGATGAAATTGTTCACTCTGCCCTTAGAGGCTTACTGGCTCCGTAGCTGTAACCCGAACACAACAGCATTTAAGCACCCGCTACGAAACCCAGGAACACATGCATGGTAGCCGTCCACCAATAAATGGTCAAAACACAATATTATAGTGCTTAAAAGGTACATACCCAGTAGATACGCAGGCAAAGCTCAAATCCACACCTGTTAGGTCACTGTTGACGTGAGCAAAGGTGCAGCCAGTTAGCACAGAAGCTGATCAACCATGCTTCCCAATAGCCACTCACCAGCACGTCTCCGTACGACAATCCAGCGACGTACCGGTTGAATCTGCTGTGTATAACTCTCCGCTTCTCAATTGGATGGTCACCAATACAGTCCCAGTTCCTCCAGTCACAACGTTCACCCACCAAACAATTTGCAAGGCCTTCGTGTACCCAGACAGGAAGCAGGGTTCCCACGGGTCCTTGAAATCCTTGAAAGTTTGTGAATCTGAAAAAATAAGTTCAAGGCCCTGGAAAGTTTTTGAAAACAGGCATAAAAGACAGCCGTCCTTGAAGGTCCTTGAATATTTTGGGGGGTTTGAAATTTCATATGGATGAAGACCGCAGTCAAGGAATAATAGGGCAAAGTTGGTAGGAAGTCAATATTTACAAAAGATTGCTATGAAAAAGATTGTCATAATGTTTTAAATTTCTCATCCTTTGTTGAAAAATATGATCTGATATGATAGTTATAAAGATTTTTAAAAAGTCTGCAAAGTGATTCCTTTAGCATTAATTCAATTAATCAAAAATGTCATTTTATATTCAGAGTTGAATGAATGAGATTCTTTAAAGAAACATCCTAATACAAATTATAAAACCACAATGGCTTGTCAAATGGCCCATATCTTCTAAAGTAATAGAGACTCATTTCAAAATAATAAATAAGATATATCCTGTAGCCATGTTTCTTGAAAGAAGATTTAAACTTGATGTGAATTCATGTGCCTTTTGTAAGTCAGAAGATGAATTCCAGGAGCATTAGTTTTTTCATGTCAATATTCACAAAGTTTTTGCATGGACACTAGAAACTCAATTAATCTCAAACTTAACATTCTTTCTTTTGATACCATTTAACTTTATGCGGAAAACTTAAGTTCGGATTTCTCTGATGCCATAAAAGTAGTCGTACTTTTAGCAAAATACCACATTCACTACAGTAAGTGGAGTGGTTAAAATCCTTCTTTTCTCTTTATGATTGAATTAATTAAGAATCATTAAGTAGATTTAAAAACTTGAAAAATGCAAGAATCATCTCACACCAGATTTCTCTAATCTAATCTCATTATATGGCTTTGCTCCTCTGTTTTATGTATGTACTGTGACGGGCAGTGTGAGCAACTAAAAAGGAAGCGATCACGCCAAGTCTCAGGGAAAGAGGATGGTTTAATAGAAAGTGCGCAAACCAAATACCCGTGACATAGATCCAGATTAAGAAAATAATAACCAGCAGTCAACTGGTACAAAGACAAGACATATATAGACGAACAAACGACCCTCAGGTGAGACGGATCATGGGTCCCGCCCACCTGAGGGATGAACATCACGTGACCAAAAACAGGACATCTGCCGCTGTAAACGGGGGCGACCGGCAGGGCCCCCCCCCCCCCCTCCCACAAGGTGACATGTACTGTATGTGTATATGCATATGTGTATTATTGTTATTATTATTTGTCTACTGTCAACGTGTCAACGTAAGTTCATTTAAAATGATATTGATTCTACAGGGCCTATGCTGACTTACTTTGCAAAAGTTTGGTCATTCTCCTGTAGAGAAATTTCTTTGTTTGTTCAGCACCGAAAGCTAGTGTTTCCTGTATGTAGTTAACGTATGTGTAGCCGCTTTACGTGAATGTCACCTTCTCACAGGTACACTGCTTAATTGCCAGACATGTTGTGTGTGAATTAAGTTTTCGTTTAATCAGTGCTTAACGTCATGCACAGAACATTTCAGGATGCATGGCTTGAAATGGCATTCGGTCTTTTGAATTTGCGTTGAATTAACATTGTTTTTTGACAACATATTCAGGGGTAAGAGTAGGTAAATGGTGCCAGGTGCAGTCCTTGAATTTGAGGAAGTTGGTCCTGGAAAGTCATTGAAAGGTCCTTGAATTTGATGTTAACCGAGGTGTGGGAACCCTGAGGAAGTGAATACACCATGGAGTGCTCCCTTTTATTGCCCCCCTTTGGCGCCAAGCCTCACCTACAGTGGGTGTGATGGTATTGCGCTCAAGGTACACTTATGACCATGTCACATTCACCCCCTGCTTCAAAGTTCACCGTCCCGGTGAACATAGATATACCCAACAACTACTGCCAAGGTCGAAAAATAATACAGGCATGAAAATCTGTCACCTTTCGGCGAAATTCACAGTTTTGAAGTTGAAAAGGGTGACCTACGTGAATCGTGTAGATCCGATGAGTTTTTTGTTGGGGGGGGCGGGGGTCGGGAGATTATGGGTCTGTCTCAAAACCTAGTGAGCTCTCTACATAGACAGCATCTTACGTCATGGGATGCGCGTTCCTGAGAAGTAGGCTGTCTCAATTCTTAGATACCTTAAAAATGCTGTCTACTAAGATACCTTAATCTGACCCTGTAATAAGTCAGCATTAGACCCTTCCTCAGCCGGTAAGGCAATCCCATGATGCAACGCGGGGCAGCACGGCACAGCTCAACTTTTTTCATCATGGCGGACGGAAGAAGGACGTCCAGCGGCGAAGTCATTTTCAAATGTAAGTTATTTAAGTTTTTATAGCGTAAGTGTTGTATTTTATGGGTTTTCTTGGCATAACAGAACACAAATTAGCGATTTATTGGGTTAGTCGGTGGCCTTTTTCCAGTGTTTTATATATCGATGGGTTAGCATTTATGCTAGCGGGTTTTGAAGCGTCAGAGCACTGTTTTAGATGGGCTGATGCTAACAGCCCATCTAAAAGCGTTTTTTATCAGTCACTGTAATATTTTATTAGTTATATTATTTATTCCTTTCTTGTATAGTTTGTTAGCCCTGCTGGGTTAATAGGACATGTATGTGGGCTTTTTAAAGTGATAGCCAGTGTTCAGATATACAAATGATTTCCACTCTTAGGGACCAGATCAGCAATCGAAGCCTTTATAAAGGCTCGAATAAAATGATAGGTTTGTGGCAAATAAGTTGATAGAAAACCTGCTTTAGAAAACTAAATAGTTAATACGTAACTAATGCATTGTCAGTTACAGTATAAGCTAACATTAAGCTAATAATTGCTTAATATTCATGCATTTAGGCATCTTTCTAAACTATTTAAAATTAGGTAGATATTGCAAAATGTTTGATTACACTCGAAGCGTTTGTGTAGAACACTGAGGTTAAAATGTTGTATTTTCCTGAATTATAAAGCATCTTAATGCTGGCAGTGCAAATGTATAACATTTAATGAAAACAAAACTGATTTATTTGTTTCTGGTTTAATAAAATCACTGGACACCAGCAATGTTGGCACAAAGTTGCTCCCGTAATTAGTGGCCACTGACAGCTGTAATGACGTCATCTTCCTGCATATCAGCTTCATCTTCATCTGCTTCCTCCTCAGGCTGAACAACATCTCCTGCTCCCATGCAGATGTTGTGCAGAGTGACACAGGCAGGGGCTTTGATTCGCACATGGCACCCATCTATTGCACCAACTACAGAGTGGAAAGCTCCATGGTTTCCCAACCTCACAAAGCCATCAGATATGCTCTGCAGTTCTTCTGGTTTTGGGTGCTGGATAACTTTCAGAAGGATTCGCCGAATTTCATTGGCCACTCTGTGAATTACATGGTGCACTGTAGAACGGGGCATAGAAAAATCACGGGATACAATGCGGTATGATGTGCCACAGGCCAACCAAAAAAGAAACCAACACTTCGATGGCTCCCCCCCAACCATGGTTGTAAAAGCACTTTCAGGGATTCACGGTTCAGGCGAAAGTCAGGCTTGGTGTTTTGGCTTGCTCATTAGGGTTCTGGAACCATAGTATTGTTAACCTTTTAAATCCTGTAAAGCTGCTTTGTGACATGTGTTGTGAAAAGCGCTATACAAATAAACTTTGATTTGATTTGGGTGTCGTCCAGGAATATTCTCAGAAGTGGTACACTTGTGTTCAGAGCATAGTATCTTGTAGGTCTTTCTCCCTGCAAGAAATGGAAAAATAACTTTTAGTGTGTGTGTGAAGTTATTTTGCGAAACAGAAAAGTGATTTACTTCGTGTTTAAAGAATATCACTTATCTGTTTTGTAAATTAACTGTTCACACAGGTTCTAATTTGATCGATCTATTTATTTATTTATTTAAAATGAATTGTCTACATGTGTATATTTGTATCACTTTGCATAAAATAAAATGTATAAAATGCGTATTTGCAGATGAGTTTTATCCTTTAAAAACATACCTTTTATGCTTAAAAGACAGCATTATAATAGGGGGGGATTAATTGTTGTAATCAAGTACAGGAGGGAAGTTTTTACCTCCGAGAAAATCTGAGCAGATCTTACCCGTTCAAGGACAGAAATCAGCGCTCATCTTCTTAAATTTCGGCGTCTGGCTGCAGCACGTCGGCTTTCACGTCTCCGTCGCTCTTCCTCCAGCGCAAAAACAATTAAAATTGCAATAAAAACTGCAACAGGTTCGTCCATAATGCCGGTATAGCGATTACCCGAGGTGTTTACCGCAGTTGAGGTGAGTAAACAGCGGGCGCGTGCTGTGGGCGGGGCCAAGTCGTGACGCAGTCGCTGTCTAACTAGAGCATCCCAATAATGTGCCTTATGAGGCTGGATGGCGGTTAGAACGTTGTCTAGTTAGACAGCTGTCTACATAGTCAGTGCCTACGTAGAGAGCTCACTAGGTTTTGAGACAGACCCTATATGTAGCTATATATTTTAATTATCATATTGACTTAATAAGCAAACAGAGCACTTCCGAAATCGGCAATTTCAATGACACAGTGGCCAGCAGTTTCCGCCCAGAACCTTCATTGAGGCCAAATTGCGTTTCAATCATATGAACGTTCTTCATTCATGTTATTCATTTACTGCTAAGCGGGACGAGAAGCAGGACCTAATGCTATCTACGCCGGGGACAAGGCAGAAGAGCGTACATTTACCACTACATTTACCAGATCGTACATTTACCACTACATTTACCAGATCGTACATTTACCACTACATATACCAGATCGTATATTTACCACTACATTTACCAGATCGTACATTTACCTCTACATTTACCAGATCGTACATTTCCCAGTGGATTTAATTGGGTTATTAATGGTTTAAATCGTTTTCATATTTTGCGGTAAAGCAAAGTTACTGCCGTTCGCTACAGCGTTGAACACTGTCAGAGCTAGCCACAAGCTCTTGTGATAAATAGGTAGATAGATAGGCCTATTAAGTTCGCGTCAACCCTGTGTAGTTAACGGTGACATAAAATAAGAAACAAGATTTTTTCTAGTGTGTCTGTAGTTGTCACTGGTGAATCCAGGGACGTGTGAGGATCACATTCGCGCCAGGGCTGAAAAGGTTGAAGATGAAGTTGTAAACTCTTGTCGTTTGAGTCTACCCTGTGCTTTAGCCCATGTTAGAAAATAAAAACACATGAACCCTGGTATTTTTACACTCATTTTCGCCGCTGATGTTATTTATTGGTTCATTAAGACGTAATGGTTTTGACTGAGCCATCTGGAATGGCGAAAGCAGCTTCTCGCGTTTACGGATCTGGCTCCATACATTGAATCCATTGACAAGACAGTCAAAAAAAATTTTTTTAATGGATTTTACTATATTTTACGGAGCCCGTAAGGTGACATCATGTAAAAAAATAATAACGCGTGGCCACGACTACTAACGCGTGGGAACGAGATACTAATGTCGCATTTCACAAGCGGCAACAAAGTTTATTTTTTCACAGCAAAGCAAGCAGATCCCAGGGATGTTTGCGAACTGACTGCCCAAGGAAGGTAAACCTGGCTTTATATAAAGTAATACTTAATTATCTTGTTTGCACGCGTTAATTATCTCGTTCGCACGCGTTAGTAAGTCGTTCGTTCACAGGCGTTATTATATTTTTTACATGATGTCACCTTACGGGCTCCTGACGCTGTACCCCCGTACACCAGCAGCCCCCCCCCCCCCCCCCCCCCCCCCCCGTCTCCCCATGACGTCACATGTCAACGCCCCCCCCCCCCCCCCCCCCCCCCCCCACATGTCAATGCCCCGTCGCCATATCCCCATGACGTCACATGCCCCGCCCCCGGTCTTCTCACCTTTTTAACCCCTGACCCATTTTCATGCCTGATAATAGAAGCGCCGACCGGGACTGGTTGAATCAAAACAGAGTTCATGGCGGCTGCATGGGGAAGATGAAACCGATTCGAATGCTGTCCGGCTGTACTGTGAGCGGAGCGCCTTACTCCGAACAGAGGTTCCTCATTCTGAACCTGGGAGCCATTGTCCTCAGCAGGGATTGGAGATGAGTCCTCACTACCGGTAGACCCATGATCTCGTACACTATGGCCCGAACCCTGATCTAAATGGGGGCTACTAGTGCCTGTCTCCAAACCTGTCCCCACTCTGGATCTCACCCGGACCACAATTCCAACAGGACTATGCTCTTCCTCAGGCTCAGTTTGAATCCCCCCCCGGGGTGGTGCAGCTTCCGGAGCCGTAGGTATCATACCCCTCTCCGTAGCTAAAGTTGGCTTCATCTCTGATCTATGAATGGTTTTATCACCTTCTACTTCCCCGACTGGTCTGATGGTATATAACAGGGGTCCCCAAACTTTTTCCTGCGAGGGCCAAATAACTTTTCTCTTCTCTGATGGGGGGCCGGGGTCAGTTTGAAACAGAAAAGTTTGACAATCACAGGGGTGCTGCAACATTTATTGTTTTCAGAAAGCGACACAACCAAACATTAACACTAGGACTACCACCATTTTAATTCCAAACTTTTCTACCTGGCCTCCACCAGGGGGCAGTTCTGGGGACATTTGCATCCCATTAGGCCACCCTTTGTTATGCACATGCAGCCATTATAGGTAGACGGGGAGTGGGTGGAGGGGGGGTGATGGTGTGAACCATCAGTTCATTGTTCTGCTGGATGTGTTCACTGACTCAGATAGAGAAGAAAAAACTCTGGCCTCCCCTTGGGGAGATTGAGGGAGATTGTCTTTGTGTTTGGATGAATATGGATGTCCAATGTACCAGCAGTTGGTGAACCATTGCAGTGGTCATTTGAGCTGTGTTTTTTTCTGCCCTTCCCTTTTTATAATAAATAATAATAATAATCTTTATTTCTATAGCACCTTTCATACATTCATGCAACTCAAAGTGCTAAAAACTACTGAAAATAAGGTTTGTGGGTGTATGTGTGTGTGGGTGTATATGTGTTTGGGTGAATATAGATGTCCAATGTAGCAGCAGTTGGTGAACCATTGCAGTGGTCATTTGAGCTGTGTTTTTCTGCCCTTCCCTTTTTATAATATAAATAATAATAATAATCTTTATTTCTATAGCACCTTTCATACATTCATGCAACTCAAAGTGCTAAAAACTACTGAATAAGGTTAAAAAATTACTTTTCTCTCCCCCTCATTTCTATCCTGTCCTGTATAGATAGATGAGCAACTTAGATGAGCAACCATAGATCACCATAGATGAGCAACTTTTCCCATCCAAGACCCGTTGCTGTTTTCTTCAGTATATAGCCACAAAACCAGACAAGTTTGGGATAAAGTTCTGGGTGGCATGTGACCTGAAAACCAAGTACGTATCCAACATCATCCCATACCTTGGTGAAGACTCCAGTCGTCCCACAGGGGAAAGACTGTCAGAAAATGTGGTGATGAAGCTCATGGAACCATTTATGGATGAAGGGAGAACTGTTACCACAGACAATTTTTTCACCTCACTGTCACTAGCAAAACGATTGCTGGGCCGGAAGACCATCCTCCTTGGCACAGTAAACAGGATTCGTCGTGAGCTTCCAGACTCTGCCAAAAAGACTTTGGTCCTTGAGGAATTCAGCACACAGGTGTTTTCAACCTCTGGTGCCACACTGACCGTTTACGCACCCAAACGTAGAAAGACTGTCTGCATCCTCAGTACCATGCACAGTTTTTTTGTGGGAACACACAAAAAAAAGCCAAACACAATCACTGACTACAACTCCCTAAAATGTGGTGTGGATATAATGGACCAGATGGTACGAAAGTACACTGTGCGTTGCGGAACACGGCGTTGGCCAGTCGCTGTGTTTTATAATATGATTGACATTGCAGCACTGAATGCCTATGTGCTTTACTGGGGTAAAGGAGAGACGGTCGGAGTTTTTGGTCAATCTTACAGAAGAGCTTGCACAGGCTCATGTGGCAGCCAAGGAGGTGGCCAAGGAAAAGGCTCAGCAGCAGCAACCACCCACACCTGACACAGGGAAAAGGGCATGGTGCCAGGTCAAGTGTTGTTGCAAAAGTAACCGTGCCACTAATCGTTGTGTGTCTTGTGATAGGTTCACATGTGGCAAGTGCAGAAAGGAGATGATGTGGCAGTGCCAGGTGTGTGCAGAATATTCATAGGTGTATTTATATATACACCTATATACCAATAAAGCTAACTTGAATATAAATTTCTGGCAATGTTGACTTTTTTTGGGGGTGGGGGGTGGCTTCACCAATTCACCTTCACCTTGTTCCAGAGGAACATTTCTTCTGGACCTGCATATTCCCACCTCCACCCCTCCCCATACAAACACACAAACAGAACAGTAACACTTTCCGGGATCTTCACACAAAAAAAGTCAAGAAATAAACAATAACACTATTAACAAACTAAATATTAACCATTAACAAAATAAATAACACTATTTATGAAATAATAACCAAATATTCCTCTCTGGGTTCTTCACAGAAAAAAAGTCTGGTAATAATAAATAATAACACTATTAACAAACTAAATAACACTATTTAAGAAAAAAATAACACCATTGACAAAATAAATAACCCTATTTATGAAATAAATATGTAACGTGGCTCGCGCCACGGAGCGAGGAGACGGACACAATCGCTGAGATGAGCGAGATTTAATACGGGGAATACCATAAGCAGAGTCGATAACACAGGCATGGGTCACAACGGGCAGGCAGTCCAGACATGAAATACGAACGGACATAATCGGTACTTAAACACGACGGGGAAACACGGAACAGGCAGGAATACAGGCAGCGGAAACAATACTCACAACATGAACAACTGGAAAGACAAAATCACGGATGACACGACTGGGGAATGACGGGACTTATATACATAGAACCAAACTAGGGACAGGTGATGACAATGACACAGGGGCGTGGTAACAAACGAGGAATCATCAAATAAACGAGCAGGGCGGGACAAACAGGCAGGGAACACAGACATGAGGGAACCCAGAGTGACAGCTACGAGAGGGGGCGTTGCCCTACGTGACAAAATAACACCATTATCAAAACACTATTTATTAAATAAACCAAATAATGCTCTCTGGGTTCTTCACAGAAAAAAAGGTCTGTGGAACAATAACTTTCTCTGTTGTGCCGTGCACATCTTAACAGGTAAAGTTGTGAGAGCAGAATCTCTTCCTTAAAGGACTCATATGAGTAGTCTCTCAAAGTTCTCGTGTTCCTTCCTTATAATGATTTTGTAGATTGTAGGTTCTAGAAGGCTTGTAGATACCTTTCTCTCTCATCAACTTCCTTGTGACCTACACAGCTGTCACGTTGAGGACCCCGGCCCCTCCCTTTTGGGCGAGTGTTTACGTAGTCCACGTGCATCGTCTGCGTCTATGGATCTACGTGGTTATGGTTATGTCTTGTGATAATCCGTCTCACCTGTGACTCGTCTCGTAATCACGTGGGGCTAATGTGGTTTGTCTATTTAATGTGCGCTCGCGCAGTGTCCTGTGGTCGTCGTTGTCTAATGTTTACACGTTTTGTGTGTGGTCCATGTTTCTCGTGCGCTATTGCGCCATTCTGTTAAAAATAAACGTGACGTCTGCAAAAAGGAGGATTCTGTGTCTCGTCCTTCGTCCCTCGCCGAACGTCACAACAGCACAATACATTTGTTATATATTTTATCCCAGTAGATTTTATGATCATATTTGTTTATACTCAGAATGACTCATTCAAGTCAGAAAAGTGAGCTTACCTATGTATGTTCATCAGTGTGAACTGTGGGCCTGCATTTGGCTGGGGAGAATTTGAATGTCAGGTTCCATTCTAGTCACAGCCAGTCTCAAACACTGATGCAGATGTTCATCTGTCAATCTTGATCTCAGCGAAGTTTTCAGGAGTTTCATGTGCGAAAATGTTTGTTCGCAGATGTACGCAGATTTGTGCTTCCAAAAAGTGTGAACATCTTCATTGCGTGTTTTTTTATGTTAGGGTACGTGTTTGGGAGTGCGGCAAAGAAGTCAATAAGACTGTTGGGCTTGAACGTGTCTTTCAGAACATCACAGTTCTGTAACTTGGCCAACTCAAACTGATAAGAAGGCTGGGCTTCATCGATGTCGGCAACAAAGGAGTTCTGGAAAAGACGGATTTCTTTTGCATGAACATGTAATTCACGGAATCGCACACCGAACTCCGCCTTGAGCATTTCCAGTGCTTCCATGCACTTTTCAGTTGGGAATGGGACCGCTGGGTTCTCTGCAGAGAGGTTTTGGGTAGCAGGGAGATGGACGAAGTTGTGCTTTTTCACTTGCTCCAAAAGCAGCGCTAGTTTCACCTCAAATGCTTTTATGTGGGAATACATGTCGCAAATGAGTTTCCCCTGGCCTTGAAGCTGCAAGTTAAGGCTGTTCAGAATTTCTGTCACGTCTGTTAAAAATGCCAGGTGCCATTTCCACTCTGGGTCCATCAGCTCTGGGACCATTTTGTTTTTTGAATGAAGAAATGCGTTAATTTCGGGTAACAGCTCGTAAAAACGCCTCAAAACTCGGCTCAGCCATCGGACCTCTGTGTAATACAGCACGTCGCCATGCGCAGACTCCAGCTCAGACAGGAATTGTTGGAACTCCCTGTGTTTAAGTCCCTTTGTTCTGATTAAGTTTATGCATGACACCACAACCTTCATGACAGAATCCCACTTCAACACTTTGCAGCACAGTGCTTGCTGGTGAATTAAACATTGGACTTGTAGCGGGGCGGTGAGACCCCGCTCTTCCATCTCCCGCTTCCACGTGGACGCGCCCACCATACTAGGAGCCCCGTCAGTCGTAATGCTGGCAAGCTTTGACCAGTCCAGGTCCAAGTCTTCCATGGTTTGGCATACTTTGCCGAAAATATCCTCCCCTGTTGTAGTCCCTTTGAGACTTTGGAGGGCTGCCAACTCCTCGCTCATCTCAAAGTTTGCGTTAACTCCATGAATGAAAATTACCAGTTTATTTTACTTTATTTATTTTTACTTTATTTTTTTAATTATTTTTATTATTTTATTTTATTATTATTTTACTTTACTTTATTTTACTTAATTTACTGTGTCCTGCACATCCGTGCTTTCATCCAATGCTAATGAAAAAAATCAAATTATTTTGCCTTCTGCTGCAGCTGTGCATACACATTACCCCCGATTTCTTTGATGCGTCTGGTGATTGTACTCGCTGACAGACTCACTGCATTGAAGACATCTTTCTTCTCGGGACACACTTCCTCTGCAACAGCATTCAAACATTTTTTAACAAACTCTCCATCCGTGAAAGGTTTACCGCTGCTTGCTATAATTTGAGCAACCCGAAAGCTGGCCCGAACGGATGACTGGTTCAGCTGAGCTTGGCGTACAAATGTATTCTGCTGAGCTAACTGCTGTCCACTTTTTAACTTTAACAGTTTGTCTGCCTGCATTTGGCCTTGCAAATTATCATACTGGTCTTTGTGATGGGATTCATAGTGCCGTCGTAGATTGTATTCTTGACAGATGAGACAAACAGCCTTTTCTTTGCATTGAACAAAACAATAATCGTTTGTCCACTGCAGGTTAAATACCCTGCATTCTGAATCAATTTTTCTCTTACCTAACCTTTTCGCCATTACATTCTCTTTCACAAGGAGCAGTATTTTTTTCCCTGGGGGTAGGGTAAGGGGGGAGGGGGTGTTCAGGGGGCCGGGTCAAATGTGGAGGCGGGCCGTAGTTTGGGGACCACTGGTATACAATGTCCCTACTGTGTCCAAACATTTTACAACCTCAAAGATGTTTGAGCTCCACACATCTTGGATTTTGTGTCGGCCTGAGAAATGGTTTCTACAGCGGACCAAAGTACCCGGAGGCAGTATTGGAAGCACTGCACTTCACTCTCGCCTACGATAAGCCGCTGCCGACTCTAACTGCTCCCTTGTGCTGACATATACTTCGGACAGATGTTTCTTATGCTGTCTTACCCAGTCAGATGGATCTAGACTCTCTTGTCCAAATAACAATTCGTAAGGGGAGTACTGTGTTGACTGATGTACTGTAGTGTTGTAAGCGAACAGCAAATGGGGTAGAAGCTGGGGCCATTTAGATTTTTTCTCAGGTGGCAAAGTGCGGAGTAAGTCATGCAACGTTTGGTTAAAACGCTCGCACTGTCCGTAATGGTATGGTGTTGTCCGGCTCTTCTCGATGCCATAGACCTCACAAAGACGCCTCAGAAGTTCCCCCTCAAAGTTCCGCCCCTGATCGGAATGAATTCTCTTTGGAACACCATACACATGGAACCACTTTTCAGTAATGGAACACTAATGGAACTGAAGAAATACTTCGGCACTTCGGTCTGCAACGCCTTGGGTAACAGCAACTGAAACACAGTATATTTAGCTGGTGGCAACTGTACTGTACTATACAAAACACCCACCAAACAATTTGCAAGGCCTTCGTGTACCCAGACAGGAAGCGAATACACCACGGTATGCTCCCTTTTATCGCCCCCCTTTGGCACCAAACCTCACCTACAGTGGGCGTGATGGTATTGCGCTCAAGGTACACTTACGACCATGCCACACTTTGATCAGCTGAAGTTGTAATATAACCAGAATGAGGTTCTGAGACTATGGGACCTGCTTGTGCAATAGCTCAAATACTGATCAGTGAAGCTCAACAGAGGTCTGGCCTTTCCTAATGAACATGTGTGGTTACATGCTGTACCATCTCACAACAGAACAGATTCACTTGAGAAAATAACTTCTCAGGAAAATGCATAAAATGTTCTTTCCATTAATTGGGAATCTCTCCTAAAGACTATTAACAAAACTTCAAAAGTGTTTGATTTTGATGGACTCAAAAAAGGTCTATACACAACTTTCCTTTTTTCTACTAAAAATGTAAATACACTAATGGAACTGAAGAAATACCACTTCTTCATCCTAAAGAATGGTAGACAGATCCTAAAGGACTACATTTCCCACAAATACCACCAGTCTGAAATCAGCTGTTGTGGTCCTTATTAAAATAAGCTTCACCATTTAATAGAACATGTAGTGCCAAGAAATTTTTTCTCCATGATTTTCTTCATTGGCACGATGCTGTTGCAAAATTACTTGTAGGGTTTTCATAATGTAGATTGTGCAAAGTACTTTTACAGCATTCTTTTGACATAAAATATGCTTTGAAGTAACCAGAAAGGCAGTCTACCTGAAACAGTCCTGTAAATGATTTCTCTCTAGTGTGTGAGCTTTCTGCACACTGCTGATAATACAGAGTTACGGCGAAGTCTGCGGTCTAAAGTTCGGTTCAGCTCAATGTCACGTTGCTCATCAGCAAGAGAGACTGGCCTGGCTACAGCACTGCTTGCTCCATCGCTACACGACACACACTTTAGACTCTGGATGTTTGACGGATGAATTTGTACGGCCGCCGTGAGACCTAAAGATAAGTAGAGCGCGGTTGTTACATCTGCTACTCTGCTCTATACCGTCTTGAGTGGTTGTTGCAGCTGTTTTCGGCTTCGTTCCAGCTAGCCAGGTTGCTACTTGGTTCTAACTGACTAATGTGGTTGCTATACAGCTGCTACTCAAATCGGCGAGTGTGAGTGTTACACCGGCTACTTTTCCTTATATTGGCTAACGTGATTGCTATACCTACTTCTTTACTTCATACCGGGTTCTGCAGTTGTTATATAGCTGCCATTTTGCTCCATTCAGGCTAGGGTAGCGGTTACACCTGCTACTCTGCTCCATGCCGGTGTTCTGAAAATCTGTGCTACCCCTCGAGCTGTCCTACCTTGGGCTATTGCGCATGCAAATTTTACGTCACTGTCAGCGTAACCCAGAATTTTGCGCTGCCAGCTGTTTTTTCTCTTGGATTAACAATGAATATTGCCCATTTATCGTATTTAATCATATTGCAATGTAAATCATTTTGCATTTTATTGTGTTTTTTCGACAATTGTTAAATATTTTTGTGAATATCCTAGGAAAGACCTCGTAAATATTACTATTTGCTCGAGTGTATCTAACAAGTCGAGGTTTCAAATGTTTGTTTTAGCCTCGCCATGCTCGATTTTATCCATGTGTTCATTCCAGTGTTCTACACTAACTGGTTTTAGTTGATTGACCTTAAAACGAGCACTTCTTAACGCTTAACATTCGTTCAGTTTGGCTATTTTATATTCCTGAAGCAATTTTCTTAAATACAAGTAAATAACCATGTAACGTCATTTCTACAACACTCAGTTAAATGTACAATGGAGGAAAAGTGGGACACCATGCACCAGTTTCTGCTAAAATGATCATACCCAAAGACCTTTAATAAATCACAGAGGCAAAGAAGATATGCCTCCAAGTTTCAAATTAAAGGTCAGTAAAGTTATATCATATGTTAGTCCAAAAATGTTTCCAGCATTAATATTGTAGGTTGGATAGTTTCATAGACTGTTAACCTTATAACAATGTGCTTCCAGCACTAACACTGTAGGTAGGACAGACTATATTACCTTATATTTTACAGACTATATTACCATATCAAAATATGCTTATACTATGAATCTTTGTGTGGTTTCTTTTACATTTTAGAAGGAGAACTCTTGTTTGAAGGCAGCAGAAAGGCCATTAAAACAATGGAGGAGGCCAGGGTTTTGTTTAAGGAGTTTCACTCCTCCCTAATGGGTGGCCACTCGGGCATCATGAAGACTCTGGATGCTATGTGTGCCAGGTTTTACTGGCCAGGCATGACGGTTGATGTCCAAAATTGGGTACAGTTTAGGTGGTTATTTTAATTTATAATTAATATAAAGTGTCATAATATCTTAACAAATGTATGTCTTTAGGTCTTGGAATGTGACAGATGTCAGAAAGTGGGGAAACCACTGACTGTTGCACAACCATTGCAGTGTATCAAGGTAAGTGCTTTCACTAATGTGCAGAAAAGTGTAAGGAATGCCGTCTGATATGTCCCTCCTAGCTACACCTGCTACTAATCACCACGCCCTTTTTTCAGTCACATATATA
The DNA here is from genome assembly GCF_052324685.1 of Brachyhypopomus gauderio. Taxonomy (NCBI): domain Eukaryota; kingdom Metazoa; phylum Chordata; class Actinopteri; order Gymnotiformes; family Hypopomidae; genus Brachyhypopomus; species Brachyhypopomus gauderio. The sequence continues at coordinate 23,287,717 of NC_135221.1, read as the reverse complement.
CACCTTCCCACCACTTCCTCGTCGCGAAGTATTGTCGTTCCCATGCAGCATACCAAGCGTTTCCATTGCCTGTTCAATCTCCTGTGCTCTGACCCTTGCTTTTTCCTCAGACCTCGCCTCCTGTCTAGCCCTCCTGTACCTCCCGGATTCTGCCCTCTCGTTATGACCCTGGACCGCCCTGACCATCCCGAGAAAACGCTATTGTTGTTACTACACCTAGCGCTAGTGATACTCGTGCCGTTTTATGTAAACGTGACTCATTTGAATAAAAGCGGTACACTTCCGCAGTTGGATCCCTCTCTGTCTGGTCAATACGTTACAAAAAGCTTCGTCAGATTTCAGTACATTTTAATCATAACCGATTACGGTTTTACTAACTTGATAAATTCATCAAGTATTTTAATATTTTTCATTCAGTTTGCAGAAGCTTTCCTTTTGACAGGAGACTGCAGACACAGCAAACTGCAGATGACACAAGTAGCTATGAAGAGTGCACGCATGGAGATAGCATGTTCTTTGCTTGAATGTTGAGGTGAATGTTATAGTAATTCCATTTACTGTTGCTGAGTGATTTATTAAAAACTTCATTAGGAAGATTAGACATTGAGATTGTGGTCCATGTTGACATGGTTGCATCATGCAATTCCCACAAATTTCCCACCTGGCACCAGGTTTATTTTTTCCACTTTGTAATATTTGATTTAAATATTACCTGAAGCTGCAGAACAATATCTGCAAAATGTTATGTATCGCACTGTTTTAAAAAGACCCGCTATTCTCATAGGTACATGAATGTACTGGTCTTGATGACAGATATCATATTTATCCAGGCAATTTTTTATAGGCAATGCAGTGGATTTGTGACGGGCAGGGTGAGCAACTCAAAAAGGAAGCGATCATGCCAAGTCTCAGGGAAAGAGGATGGTTTAATAGAAAGTGTGCAAACCAAAAACCCGTGCATTGTTCCAAATGAAGGAAATAATAACCAGCAGTCAACTGGTACAAAGACAAGACATATATAGACAAACAAACGACCCTCAGGTGAGACGGATCATGGGTCCCGCCCACCTGAAGGACGAACATCACGTGACCAAAAACAGGACCGCTGCCGCTGTAACCGGGGGCGACCGGTAGGGGGCCCCCCACAACGTGACAGACCCCCCCACCAAAGGCCACTTACAGCGGCACTTACAGCCACTTACAGCGGCAGCACACAAAACACAACAAAGGGGCGGGAGGGCGGGGACAAGACAGGGACCCGTTCCCTGCCGTCCTGAGCTGAAACACAAAACACATAAGCTCCTCGTCACAGGACGCAGACAAGGCAGGGACCCGTTCCCTGCAGTCCTGGAGCTGAAAACATAAAACACATAGGTTAGCTCGCCTCCTGGGCGGGACCCTGGACCGACCGGGCCGTCAACAAGACGATAACCACGCCCTGGTCGGTCACAGGGCCCTCGCGCCCTAACCGGCCTTAGGCCGCTTAAGCCCCACCGCTGTGTGCGGACCGGGAGCACATGGCCCAACACACGTCACAGGTGTGGATGTGTGCAGGCCGCCACACTGGGGTGCGGCCACGGCTTCCACAAACACCTCCCAAACCTACCTCCTTGCTCGGAGCTGACCCCTGCCCTTTTCGCTAGGGGTCACCCCAGACTCCTGGGGAGTGAACCCCTCCCGGGGCCCCTCATCTCAAGGTGGACTCCTCCACCCAACCCAGGAGCGCCAGAGACCAGGGCCCTGGCAATCCGCAACAGGGACACGCTGGTCACCCCGAGCTCGAAGGAGAGGGTCTCCTCCTGGAGACCCCAATAGGTCCGGGAGTACCGCAGTCCACCACCAGGAGCGACCTGCAACACATCACACACACACACACACGCACACAGACGACACACAACACATAACGCGCACTGCCCCGCCTGTTAAACCCCCTTTACCCAGGGGGGAGGAGACCCCTTCTCAGCCTGAGGAGACACCCTGCCACCAACATCCCAGGCAACCTCTGCCTACTTAAAGGGGTACAGGGGCTCCTACCTGCTCAGGGGTCCCTCCCAACAGGACAGGTCTCCCAATGGAGCAGTGCCTTCTGAGCCACATGCCGTGGCTCAGGAACCCCATAGCTCCCCCCCAAAAACATATTTAGGGGGGGCCCCTCTGGGGAACAACAAAACAAAAAACACAGACACAACATACACGCACCCAGGATGCCCTCCGTGCCACCTCCAGTGGCACGGGACCTCTAATGGGCCCCTCCCCACACACAGTGAAGAGGGGTGCAAGAGAGGAATTAAATAAAACAAAGCACGCTACACTCTAGGACAAAACGAACACGCAAAGACAGAACACAAACAAACGGACAGGACCCACCGATGCGCGCGCTCTGCGGTGCGCGACGCGCCCACTCCAGCTCTCTCTCTCTCACCGTTCTCCCAACGGGATCCGCAGATCTTTGGAGAGAGAGAGAGCTATACGCGAGCGGCTTGCGCGTCACGCCCACAGCGACGCGTCTCTCGGGCGCAGTCGCTCACCCCCGTCACCACGGGATATCGGGTGAGCGAGGCAAAAGGCACCGAGAGACCCTCGCGTCTAACACGGTCTAGCGTGCGGCACGCACCGGTGGACCCCACTACATACACACACGAACACCACCAGCGAAACACACACACCACGGCACACTCACACACTCGCTCACGTCCGCGTCGTTATTAAAACAAAACACTACAACGTTATCCAGTGCTTCAGTAAACTGCTTTTTCATCTGTGGGTTTTCTTTTCTTCCACTGTGGATAGTAGGATACCAACTTTTATTCAGTGAGTAAACAACAAGCAAACAAACAAACTAATACAATGCTGACCAGCTGCCATCCTCAAAGAGTGTAAAAAATAAAAAAGGAGATATGAGCTTTTCTCATGTCATCTCATCAATGACAGGCCTATGACTAATGCAAAAAATAATTCGTCCATCCATCCATTATCTTTACTGCTTTAACCTGTCACAGGGGGAGGGGGTGTGTGCCAGTCCTAGGCAGGGTGAAGGCAAGGTATACCATGGACAGGTTGTACAGGGTATACCATGGACAGGTTGTACAGGGTATACCATGGACAGGTTGTACAGGGTATACCATGGACAGGTTGTCAGTCTGTCACACTCACACCTCTGGGCAATTTAGAGTGACCGATCAACCTAACATAATTAGTGTAGGATATTAATCAGATATTTCTTAAAATTAGACTTAGCAGTCTAGATTTCTAAGTGGATCCAGAAAAAGATGCATGAGTATAATGCATAAGGAATATGTTTGAAACGTCCTGTGTGTCCATCAAAGGCACCGGGTAAGGTAAGAACAGTGGAATAATCAAATTAAGCATTTAATTACCTTGTTAACAATGGCAGCACATTTAGCACAGCTGTTGTCTTACGGAACACCAGACAGACAGGTCTCTGCATTTGCATTTGACCTCAAAGATAACTTCACAGAGCACATCAAGGTCAGGCTATGCAAATAACCATTAGCATCTCAGCTATGGATTTATTTATTTATTTGTTTATCTATTTACTTATTTATCTAACCTGACTGCTATGGTGATAGTCTATAACAGATCTAATCAAAGCACAAGTGGATTCTCAGCTTTGTCTGAACGCCATGGTGTTTACTTTGCAAGAGGCATCCGCAATGTCATATCTTGTCCTGTAGTCAGGGATAATTTATCTGAGAAACCATTTCTCTGACGGAAGAGGCTGCTGTGTTTTGCAGCTGAATGGTTTCATTAAAAGAATTGATCGTGTCTCTGTTGCACTTTCCCTAGACGTCCAGTTTGCCCTGGATGGTGGGTGATGGTAATTTATTGCGATTCCCAGTATGCCATGATCTTCCTCTGCTCCATCTGTCAAAGCACAGATCTGACAATCTCAACAGTGGCGTTTGCAAGTTACTAAATGAACACCTGTCGTTAGAAAAGGTTTTATGATGAGTGTTCATGCTCATTTATTAAAAGCATGTGTTATTTGGAACTTTTAATGAGGAATGTTGACCATATCAGACTGTGACTTCCTTTCAGTTCTGCAAATGCTTGGCTATTTGCTGTTTCTATAAATAGTGTAGGTTTCAAACTACTCTGGACTATGGGATTTGTGTGGGAGGAGCATAGGTTCTTGAGTAATTCTGTTCATTAATATAACATTAATATTAATAACATTTGATCTACTTGAAAAGCTTCTGTTTATTGGTTCTTTCAGAATCAGAATGAAGAAGCCTACTTATATATATACACCCTAAAGATCATAAAGCTCAAAGGTCTATTCCCACTCTAAAGATCATAAAGGCGATGGGCCGGACTCCATGACCAGTTAGGCCTTTGGCGTTCGACTGTGCTGTCCGTACCAACTGTCCCTCTCTATCCATCTATTAAATTTCCTCACCCTTGCTCTTGTCCTCTTCCAATTAAACACTGGAAGAGCTCGCGGGAAGAAGGTTGAGAGTTCGCACGGCGGCTCGCCGTCCGGCTCGCTGCCTCTCTGACTGACACCAGTGACAGCTGTGTTGAGATAATGAGAAGCACTTTGTGCGCATGGCTCCAGTACCAGGAGGGCCAGCTCCCCACAGAGTGCTTGTCCACCGCACCATGTCATCATCCTTATCAATCACTTTCAAGGCCCTGCTGTACGCGTCCTCCGTCATCCTGACACCAGGATTACAGTGCCTATTGTTCCCATTTACCTGTGTCCTTCCACTCTGAACCCAGGCTAAAGCATGGCTACAAAGAGAATGGATTAAATCCACTGTGGCAAATCTAATCACAGAAGTGAGCTTGCTATTGTGACAGAACGGTGTGTAGATGCTAACACTGCTTGGTGACCGTCCTTTGTCTTTGTGAGTTGGTTGTTTTAAAAGGGAAGTAAACCTGTTCCAAATTTAGGTTTAAATTTAGTTAATGCTTTGGTTTATGCACTTAGTTTAGGGAACCTAAATAGTAGAACAAAGATTGCTAAATGATTTACGAGCCTCAGGGAGAATCCTGAAAGATTAATTAAGCATCTAGAGAAAAAAAGGTTTAGGCTTGTTGTAATATCACTCCTACATCCTATGTCATTTCACCCTATTCCTTTGAAGGTTTAATGACATCTTCATCATGAAGATCATAATGGTATCTTCATCATAACGTATTAGTGCGAAAATTGCACTAAATAAGCAACATTTCCAATTCCAATCACTAGTTTCATTTAAAATACATCAGGTATTTAAAGCAGGTCGACTGGCCAGGATTCAGTGTATGAACATGGCCAAGACTCCCATGAGACTGTTCCTCCATTCTGTCATCCCTCTAGAATCCAGCTGTTTGAACTGGGGGCCTGAGTGTGGATTATAGTGCTCTCCTTTGTTCTTACAACTAGATCCCATAAAGGTCAGCTCTTCTAGGGTAGTCCTACTGTCTGCACTGTGCATTTAAAAGGGCAAGACTTCTGAGAAAAGCCCGCCCCACTATCTTATTTCCCCATCTCCGCGCTCCATTTCATTCTCAGCATGCTCATGTCTTGCACATGTACTTTTTTCTGCACTGCCAACCCCCCCCCCCCCCCCCCCCCCCCAAACCTCGTCCATGACTGGAGCCATTCAAAGACCGCAGTCCCTCAGACTGAACCTTCTCACTCCCTTTTTGTATGATTTGATGCTATGAACATATGTGTGAATGCATTTGTTCTCTGTATACGTACTGTATGTCCTAATGGACATATAGCTTAATGGACATATCTTATAATGGACATATCTCATAATGGACATATCTCTTAATGGACATATCTTATAATGGACATATCTCATTTTGGGCATCGGTTTTGTCAGCATGGAATGATCCTTGAAAGCTCCTCATTCACAGATTCAAGTATGAAAAGCTGTGTTTGATCACACGCTGGCTGCTGGGGCCCAGAGGACATTGTGAAATGTGTTCGTAGACAGTGAGCAGACTCCAAGCTACACACACATCCCAAAATTGCCATTCCAGTGTGGCACACCATCAAGGACATGAGTGTTGGCATGGGAGTGTAGTGCCTGCCAGCTCTCTGGCATGTGTTCAGCACAGTCCTACACTCCTACATGCTGTCTCCTATTGTTACTGCACTTCCCTCTCATCTTCGAAATATATATTTGCATGCAGTATTCCCAGAATTGTGATTGTGTAGAAAGTACTTTCCTTTGAATGGCGGTTTTAGACAACATTGCAGGATGATAGGTTTATCACTAAAACTATGTATTCTAAAATGTTAAAACACAGTTCCTTTATAGGTACATTATTGCACGGCTCTGCCTGGTAATGGACCTCTGCTTGCAGCAGAGGCCCTTAAAATGAAGACATTTTTGTGTTTCTAATCTGCAGTTTGAGCACCCTCTTGATTTTTACTTAAATGTAGAGTTACTTCAGGTGATAACAAATATTATATGGCATGTATGTTTCCTGAGGATGTCATCTGTGTTTGAAGATAGTCTGATATAGGTTCCATTTTTAGGGACGATGAGCTCAGATATTACATTAAAGTACAAACAGCGCCATCCAGTGGCATTACTCATGACATTTTATGAAGCTGTGAAGCAATAGACATAAAGGCATAAATCAAATCAAGTTACTTATTGTCACATCACTTCAGCACAGTATGTGTGAAGGTGAGTGAAAAGCTCTGGTCCCATGCAGTATGTAAGTTAAGATGAACTGTTTTACCTCTCACAGTAACAGCTACAGAACATGTCATGAGATTTGCACTAGGGGTTGAAACCCAGAGTACAAACATATCCACAATAAGTACAAAAATCAATGCTAATCATTTCCAATAAAAACAAATGAGACACCGACTATGATTTTGTTAAATGTACCACAAACGCCTCTTGTATGTTTACACATGACATTATGCAAGCTCAAAATGACTGCAATGATCCTGGCAAAGCTTGGTGAGTATTAAGCAAACAACTACTATAATGATGCCTTCTCTAATATTTGTTGAGTTTAAATAAATTTGTTTACATCATTTACAGCTCTTTGCGTACCTCTAATGTATGATAATTAGATCACAGTCTAATGGATTACTACCATCTAAGCAGCACTAATTACTGTTACCTGTTATTTTTCTGAGTGAAGGATTTATCTGATTAATGAACAAACACGTGCCTGATAAAAATGTAATGAATACTGGTGGCATAAGATATGTGACAATGGTGCCATTCCATCTGATGGAGCTCTTTATTCACACAGCATTAAAATATGGTATCTTTAACCTGAAAGGAAAAGACCAGTAGTAATTTCCTTGTTTTGTCTAACAGACTATGTGAATATATTGTTTCTTACTGGTTTGTTTGAAAAGGTCCTAGCACACAGATGGTCTTCTTAATGTGCAGTATGCCCTATCCTTCCCTCTACTGGCACTGTACTGAATCTGTTTGATACCTTCAGAACACCCACAACAGTTATCTGATGAACATTTACAGCTCATTGAAACACATGAAAGTTCTTTGGATCAAAATTGTATTTTAATTAGCCACGTTTGGTAAACACAGGCTTCTGAAATACTATTCAACTACTATTATATGGGCTAAAATTTAGGCCTTTCTAGTCATTTGTTCATTTGACATTTTTTTTCATCACCATTTTATAAACCTAGTATTGGACATACTTTATTCAACTGAACCTGACTTACATAATAATAATGCACACAAATAATAAAATATTTATTCGTTCAAACCAGCTCTTTGAACCAACTGTCATTTAAAGTTGTGTAGACAGTTGGTTCAAAGACATGGTTTTTGTGAGCAGGGAAAACACAATTTGATAAATGTTGTGTTTTGTGTGGCACCCTTTTGGTCAATCATTTTCATGCTTAAATGATGTAATTTGTTTCTCTGTGTGCAATCTGGTTGAGCTGATTAACGGAGCTGGTGATGCTGGCCAGTGATAAAAATAGAAACCAAATGAAGATGCTCAGGGTATCCACTATAAAGACTTTGTTTTCCTCTGAATGTCTAGAAATGACAAAAAGTGAGAGTTTGGCCAGTGAAAGTGATTCTACAGAGGTCTAATTACCATAATGAATCTTTCAGAGACACTAAGCATCTGGTATTTATTTGTTTCCAAATGAAACTTCTGTGCTCTCCATCACTCCAGTAGCTATTCATCATCTCAGAACAATAAAAGCCTGTTGGGATAGATGATGAAAAGACAGCCAGTGGTGGTATATTGATTGATGATGGCGATAATGGCAATGATGGTGATGATGCTGATGCTGGTCACTGTACAACATCATAAGAACCTGAGAAAAGTTGGTGGTTGACTGAAAAGTATTACAATACCTGATATTTTTTCTGACTCAAGAAACAGAGCTTCATTAATCCTATTCAGTCTTGCCACAAACAAAGGCTCTGTCAGGGGCGGATGTGTATGGAATGGAGGTTGTTTGAGCTGTCGTGAATTATATCCCCCAAACCTCAGCTTACCAGGCCACTCATTTTCAAACTGTGCTCCCACAAGTCTCCTTATTCCTAAATAAATGCAGGGCCTAAAGGTATCTATCTGCTCAAACTGAGTAAATTCAAAGTTTAATTTCACCTACGGATGAAATATTGCTTGTTTTGATTAACACAACGTTAATATTGTGTTACTAAAATAGGAGAAACCTTTTATCAGTAACAGTACATGATATTGGAGAAAATGTCTATAACCAAAATGCTCATCAGTTCAAACCTTCAAAGTTCAGTCACCAACCAAGGAATAACCTACTACCATGCAGCAAGGAAAAATAGCAACAGAGTCACTGAGGGTAAGATGAGGTTAGCCTTTAAAGGCATCACTAAATATTTGATTTGGAGTCAGCTGGACAACCTTCAAAGCTCAGCGTGCCCTCATTGAAATTCAGCTTGACTTCATGCACAGATGTAGGAGAACAAAAAGAGCTTCGGTCAGCAAGATCAGGAAAAAAGGGGGACAATCATTTATTCCTGTGGGGCTTTTTAAAATGAGGCATCAAAACAAAGAAGGATATGGTTTGTGCATTAGTCATACCTGTGGGCTTTACTTTACTTCAGCTTTCAGACCCTTTCGGCCCTGACAGTAATAGCGATAGCATTTGTGAGATGTGCCACTTAGTTTCTTCTCTCGTGGCTGTGATGGTGCAAGGTAGCCCATCACCAAAACATGGACATAAGACTGAACTGTAGTGTTGTGTCATTCACGAACGATTCATTCGAATGAACAAATCATTTGAGTGAACGAACTGAATCGAATCACTTCCTCAGCTGATTTGTTCCTTTCTCAGTTCAGTAGTTGAGCTCAGCAGCATGCAGGCCGGCAGGGGAACTGCAGTGTGGTCTGAATCACCGAATCACCCGCGAATCTGGAGGCAGAGACTCTCATTGTGAGGGAACTGTGCTTGCTCAGTGATTCGTTCACTGAACTGAGGTCTCTCGTTCATTCTCTGATTCATTCACTGAACTGTGGGCTCTCGTTCACTCTCTGATTCGTTCACTGAACGTACTGTCACTTTGATTCACATTCGCGCTGCCACCCAGAGAACAGTTGCTAAGGACGTGATTCATGTTTGCGCTGCCATTCACTCACATTTTCTTTTTGATTGCACATTTAAGTTGATATTTTCTTCTGAATGTACAGTTTTTATCTTAATGGTGCTCTTAATTTAATATTTATTTTGCACTCAGTTGTAGATTAGTTCATACATATTTTTTGTTATTATGTTACAGTGATCCCGCGCCACTTCGCGCTTCAGCTTTTGTGAATTCACTCTTTCACGAGTTTTTATAAGATATTATTGGAGAAAAATAATTTGTGGGTCTTAGCTTTTTCGCTGGTTGTCTGTGGAATTCGATTGGCGAAAAAAATATATATTTTATGATTTTTTTACATGACAGAATCCAAAAATGTATAAAAATATATTATAAGTATTAATTCTAACAATAAAGGAATGTTATAAATAATAGTACGAATTACAGTAAATAGTGCATATTTCTTGGAAATGAGAAGCAACATCGCTTGCCTGAGACGCTACTCGCCTACATGAGATTGTAAACAACATGACTGGTTGCTCGCTGGACAAGCACTAGAATGTGATAAATAAGGGATTACTGTATTTGTAATGTGATTTATATTTCCTATAATAAACCCAACATTTATTTAGTTGCATATTTTTTAAATAAATATTTTACAACACTCTCGTCTCTTGGTCCCTGAGGCCGTGAACTAAACTGAAACATGAGAACCATTCAGCTATCAGTTAGGTGGGTCGGAGTCCTGCCAAGCACTGAACGATTCGGTGAATGAATCTTTTGAACAAATATTTTTAGTGAACTGACTTGATTCAGTTCATCTTAAAGAACTGCTGTGCCCATCTCTACTAAACTGCTTATACAAAGGGTGTTACTTATCCCAACAGGGTGGGATCCATCTGCGGAGGGTGACGATTGTCCCTAGTACATTGTGAAGTTTTTTTTTTTTTATATAAACACATTAATGTTTTGGGATGATAGCTGGGGACACTGTATGTATGTATGTATATGTATTTGTGAAATGTTAAAAGGATGTTGTCTCTTGAGGGGGAAGTTGGTTTAGCTGGGGGTGGGGCTATAAGTATAAAACCCGAGTCAGGTATATGGAGGATATCCCTCTTCGCTCATGATGTGAACGCTATGACAACCACCTGCACCTGCTAAGAGGACTGCGGTTAGCTGCCAGTAGCCATTTGTATTACCAAAGAGTAATGCTTTGAGTAGATCATATGTTGGAGGTGTGCTCTGGTGAAAGTTTAATGACCCTCATTGTGAAGTGTAACTTGACTGATTTGTCCAAAAGTGTAGAGTGAGTTAATAAAACACAGTGCACAGTAATGCTGGTGTACCTTTTTAATATCATCCACCTCTATAATCCACATCCACCCGGCCCCTTGCTACCCGGCCATGTGTAATTCCCGGGGTATTGTCCCCTTGAGCGATACTAAACTGTCACAGTGGCGAAAGTGGAAATACCAGATACTAAACTGTCACAGTGGCGAAAGTGGAAATACCGGATCTCCGGTATTAGAGCCTCACAGCGGGCCGTATCGTCTCAGTGGCATAGTCGGAGAACAAGGGCTGCAGCTAACGCCAACGCTATCCCACCAGAGCACCACTCCCCAGTTCACATGTCCCACAGGTTTGCCCCGATCAGTGAAGCACCCGCTAAGGAGCCTGTCATACGGCTCCTTAGACTGTTAGCCAATAGGGGATATTCAAGGATAGTTCTACATGTAGGGGCCAACGATATACGTGTGCGGCGGTCAGAAGTGACTAAGGCCAACATTAAAGAAGCGGTTAAATTGGCCCAGATGATGTCCGATGCAGTAATACATGTCCCATGCTCACTGTGTTAAACCATAGGTTGTCCAAGTAGTGCTCCGAAAATCAAGTGGGCTATATTGATAATTATAAAATGTTCGAGGGCAAGCCTGGTCTTTTAGGCCCCACCACTGTACTGAAACAGCCCTAGTTAAAGTAATAAATGATCTTCTTTTTGCCTTAGATCAAGGCTATGTATCACTAGTGCTTCTCAATCTTAGTGCAGCTTTCGACCCAATAGATCACAGGATCTTGCTAGAACAGTTGGAAAACTGGGTTGGAATCTCAAGCACAGCCCTTTCATGGTTTAACTAATTGATATCAGTTTGTAGAGCTCAATAATATTCTTTCCAAATAATATTCTTTCCAAATGCACAAAAGTGATATATGGAGTCCCACAAGGCTCCATCTTAGGACCACTATTATTCACATTATACATGCTACCATTAGGCATAGTTATAAACAAACATGGTGTCAACTTTCACTGCTATGCAGATGACGCTCAGCTTCACATATCGGCCAAACACAGTTTAGGAAAAATTGAGGCCTGCGTAAGAGATGTTAAATGCTGTATGTCGCTAAACTTCCTCCAACTTAATGGTGACAAAACTGTCAGAGTTGGCTCGGATGCTACACCTTCTACATCCACAAGAGGCACCCAAGTCAGTCCTAGACTGAATCGACGCAATCAGCAATGATCTGTCTCACCTGTTGCCATGGCTTCTTAAGGAAGCTTGTAGAGACTGCTGATTCTCGGATCACGGATCACTCGGATCACGGATCACTTATTCGAGTTACTATCTCCTGCGCCGCTACCTGGCCTATCAAGTTTTCCTCCACCTGTTTCTCTTCCTATCTGTTATTCATTTATTTTGGGAAGGTTTTGTTTTGTTGCAGCGTTTTTGCTTGTAGCCAGATACTTCCCCTGGTGTTCTTGCTTTCGTTTTTACGCAACGAGATTTTTCCGCGTCTTGAGTTGCCTTTGTTATTTTTTCTCCCTTCTTGCTACGGGCGAGTTTTGCTTTTCATGCATTGAGTTTTCCGCATTGTTTTTGTTTCTACTTTCTACCGAGTGTTCAGTTTAGTTTCGTTTTGCGCGTTGAGTTTTCTGCATCATTTTGTGTTGGTGTTTTTGCCACTGTGCGTGTGTGTGCTTTAATCTCATACTCACTACTTACATCATGGCTTATTGTGCCAGTCCGAGCCGGCACTTGGGTCCGACACTCAGTTTATTCACGCGGTGGTTACGTCACCATACCCACCTCGTTACACAGAGGTTCTCCTTCTAGGGTCAAAGGCAACAAGACAGGCACCATACTCGACTCTGACCTATCATTTGATAAATACATAGATAATACTACTAGGATAGCTTTTCTACATTTCCATAACATTGCCAAGCTAAGAAATGTTAGAAACATTTGTACATGCCTTTGTTAGCTACAGGTTACGCTACTGTAATTCATTACTGTCAGGATGCTCATATAGGAATCTAAATAAACTTCAAGAAGTTCAAAATGCCACAGCCAGAGTTCTAACTAGAACTAGAAACTTTGATCATATCAGCCCAGTCTTATCAGCCCTGCACTGGCTTCTAGTTAAATTCCGTATTGTTTAAAAAATTTTTCTATTTACCTATGAAGCACTACACAGGCTTGCTCCTGAATACCTCCAAGAACTTATCTCCTATTATGACCCCGCATGTCCACTAAGATCACAGGGTGCTAATTATTTAGTTTCAACAATTAATAAGGTAACAGCAAGGGGAGGAGCCTTTTCTTATAAGTCACCCAACTATGGAATTCCAGAATGTGTCCAGGACTCTGACACAGTCTCAACCTTTAAGTCTAGGATGAAAACTTACTTATTTAGTTTAGCATTTGGTAATTAATGTGCCCCCTTAGATAAAGGTACAGATCCAGGGGTGCATGGGCGAAGGGTTTTATGGTAGACTGGGGCGCTGGAGCTGTCGTCCTGTCACTGCACATGATCACTCAAGTTTGTTGACATTGTAGTGTATGTATGCAAACGTCTCATGGTGCTTCCAAGTCTGTGTTATCTTCTGGTTCTGCCCTGTTAGCTAGGCTGTAATAATTTGATGCTGAAGTTGCTGCTACACTCCAGAAATGTTTAATTTTCCTCTGTCCCATATATAATCCCATACAGAGCTAATTGTCCCTCTTTTCTTTGTCCAAATGGCTGCCTTCCTCCCCGAGAAATACTGAGACATGAACAGATGAGCCTTTCCTGCTATTCACCCTGGGCCTGCCACCTCCTGCCTAACCAGCTATGAATGAAGGATCAACCCACTGCTCTTGCCCCTCCCACCCCAAAATCTCCTCTGCTCCGGCTATATCTCCACGGCCCTGGACTACTTTTACTGACCATCAAGAAGTCTAGGACTCTTAAGAATAAGAATTACATAGAGAACATATATATATATATATATATATATATATATATATATATATATATATATATATATATATATATACACACAAAGATGAGAACTATTCATCTTTCCCATCACTTCTTTGTTTATGTATATCTTTAATTACTGTTGTCAGAAGAGGATGGGTTCCCCCCCCTGAGTCTTGGTTTCTCTCAAGGTTTCATCCTCATGCTCTTAGGGAGTTTTTCTTTGCCACTGTCGCACTTGGCTTGCTCACAGGGTGCTTGGACACATGTAAAGCTGCTTTGTGACAACAACTGTTGTAAAAAGTGCTATTTAAATACATTTTGATTTGATTTAGACTTTCTCGACAAATTGTATTCCAGTGACTGCTCCAATAATATGCCAAAATGTTATATACTTGCTAAAAGTATGTTTTTCTCCATAATAATCCTCAGGTGAAACCCTTAATTTTGCAGAACAGGCCTTATGACCCAGGTGTCCCAGGTAGGAGGTAATGGGTGGGGGTGTTGGGTGGGGTGTGTTGTGTTGGGTGGGGTGTGTTGTGTTGGAAAGAGGGTGTGGGTTGTTGGGTAGGGGTTGTTATGTGCGGGGTGGTAGGCCTCAGATGTTTAATTCTATTTGGGAACACTGCTCTCCTGCTGCTCACCTGGCAGTGTAGGCAGAGCAAAACGAGAGCAACACCGAGATAATGTGTTTGAATTCCAGGGACCACACATACTGTCATACTGATAAATATGTAAATCACTCTGGATAAGAGTGCCTGTCAAATGCTGTAAACATAAACAGTTTAAGAGCTTTTTAAGAATTTAAGAAATTCAGTACAAGATGGAAAACTTAAATAAGCAAATGTGTTTTTTCTTATATAAAAAAAAGTCAAGCAGTTAATAATACCAAAATATTTAAAAATAAAAATACTTATTATTTGTAGAAAATTGCTTTTTTACCTGTAGAATTTGTTTTATGTATTTTACTACGGAATTGAAAAATGTCTAAACATTTTAAACAGAGATTCTCATGAATCACTTTTCTTCTATTCTCACATAGGGTGTAACAGGTAGGAGATTAACACATTCATTATTTAGATTAAATGTTCTTTATTTCAGTTCAGGGTTACATATGTTTTTATTATACTGTTTAATTTATTCTGTTTAATGCAGCTCAAGTATATTTTCCATTTCCATGCCTCACAATGTTTGTCTGAGGTAACATACAGTTTGCTACACTCCCTTTAACACACTGCTGTACTCTGTATCTATTCCAGTTGTGGCCTAGGGCAGTGACTGAGGCTTTCTTCAGTGTGCCTGGGAGATAACACATGTACTCAGCATTTCACCCTCAAGCCTTAGGTCTTGCCTACTGCTTGCTAGATCCTCTTGGGAAGAACATTTTCTGTGAGCATTCATTTTTAGCTCAACACTTATCACCAATCTGTGAGTATATGTACTTTAAATACAGTGTATCAAGATGTTCAATGTGATTATTTTGTCTCTCATTTGTTTATAGTGCAATATACTTATGTAATGGGGACTCTGGTAGATCAAAGGTTTTGGGAGTCTTCTTTATATAAGCTCAGGTCAGGTCCACCACCAGGGACCTGGGAACTTGAGATTTCTGTGTAGTATTCTAGCTGTTCCCAGGATTGCACTCTTTTGGATCAAGATCTTGGATGTTTTCTGTTTGAGCTACTGGGGCTATTCTCCCAGTTTAGGGATCACAGGTGCTAGTGCTCCGATTACTATGGGAACCACTGTAGCCTTCATATTCCACATCTTTTCTAACTCATCTCTCAGCCCTTTTGTATTTCTCAAGCTTTTTGTGTTCTTTGTACTTGATGTTGCTATTGCTTGGGATTGCTACATTTATCACTACAGCTATATTCTGCTGTATGTCCATGACTAATAAGTGCAGGTGGTTAGCCATTACCATTGTCTCTGTCTATATGGGGAAGTCTCATAGGATCTTAGCTCATTTCCCACTGTTTTCAGGGGTATGTCCCACTTTGATCTCAGTGCATACCATGGTAGTATGGATATATCCTCCTTTAATGATTCATATATAAATAAATGTGATACATTTGACTATATTTATCTGTATGCAGTTATCTGGTGTTCTGTATGCTGTTGCAAATTGCTGTTATATTTTAAGTCAAGTAAAAAATATATATACTTTTTACAACACATATTGTGACAAAGCAGCTTTACAAGTGCATGGGGCCAGATCTCTAATGAGCAAGCCAAGGGTGATGGTAACAAGGAAAAACTCCCTAGGTGGGGATTAGGACGAAATCTTGGCAGGGCCACATGTGCCAGTGATCAGCATGTGACTCCAGCAGACTAATCTATAGCAGCATAACTAAAGGGAGGTGCCTGGAGGTGACCACAGTCATGAGGGGCACTAAGCCATTGCTTTCCATCCAAATCAGTACCACAACTAGAGTGAACGCATTACTACAGGACCTCGGAAAAAGTATGTAATAGAAATTCAGCCCTATCAGTTTATTTAATATATAACATTTTATCAACTTTAAAGTTTGCACTTGGTACACTCCTGCCACTGCGTCTGTTACTGTGCCTGCGTCTGACTTGGGTCTGTTCCACTTTGCTCTACCACCTCTGAAAGCTGATCACCTGTTATCATCCTTTGACATGAAAGCCATTATAGTCTAGAACTTTTCTCCAGTTCTTTGTGAAGTCCTATATTTGCATTAGAGAGCTGCCCAGGGCTATCTTACCATGTTTGTAGCATTTGGTACTCAGGCTGTGAATGAGGATCCATGCACAGAGTAGAGGTAAGAAATTTAATAGTAGTAACAGGGCAAACGCAACGTGAAAACCAAAGAGGAGGTAAGAGAAGGGGGAGCCTGGGGGCAAACGAGGTAGGGCAGTAATCCAGGTTCGGCATAAGAGAAACTGATCCAAAAAACCAGGCGGAGGTACCAGAAGGAAACAAGACAAACACCAGATCAATATAAAAAAACCACAAAGACAATCGGAATATCAGTAGGATAACACTTAGTAGTCACTCGTAATGAGATGGTGGTACTTCGCAGCGGTGTGCTGGAGTAGGCAGCTATAAATACTGAGTCAATTCGTGCTAAAGGGAAACAGCTTATTCCTATTATTCTGGTGATTGCGACCTCTGGTGGCGGACTGGGGAAGCGACCTCAGATCTGACAATGTTCATCTAGTTCCTATCTTACTTTTTTCCTCATGTTTGTCATATTGCTATTAGCCATGTTTAGTTTGTTCGTAATCGTATACTTGTCACTCTGAAATGCCATGTACACTTCTGTGTATATACCTCTATTTCAAGTGAAAACATGTCAGTGAGCAGTATGCATTCACTTTTTCAAACAGTGTTGAATAGATTTTTTGTTAATTGTTTATTTTGTCTTAAATAAATTAGAATATGTCTTACTATATATATGTATATATATATATATATATATATATATATATATATATATATATATTAGTAAGACATATGCTTTGCTTTTCTGTATGAAGTAGACTTGTTATAACATAAAGCACTTGACAAAATTAACCTGCAGCTGAACCCTGTACACAGTCTGCCAGTGAGTTTAAGTTGGTGGTTACATCTCTTTGCCAACAGCGAATGCACACTGCAGTAAATTGACAAGTTAACTATTGATCTCTTGCCTACAATTATATAGTGGTTCAACACTGAACCATGCCCAGAGCAATCGTTTTCTTATTACCACCCCCACCCTCACCATTAGCTGTTAGATATAGCCCTCACACTCTAAGGTAACCGTAACCATTTGTGTCATCCATTTCAAATCAAAGATGATGGTTTAATCAGAGCTGCATTTGGCCTGTTGCTAAGCCTCTGTCTCTTTAGTGTGATCTTCACGCCACAGTGATTTTCCATTTTAACACAATAAGCTTGAAGTGGGGATGGGGAGATGGGAGGAATATGACATTAAGTCTTTCTCCATCCTCCAAATTCTCATTTTAATACAAACCTAAAAACTGCAATAGGTGACTGAGTGGCTGATGATAAACCCAGATGTGTGCTCGGCCAGTCTGGTCTGGTTTTGGATGAGTGCTGCTGGAAAATGTATTATTGTACTAATGACTGTGTTCTGTGCTCTACACAGTGACTGGACTGGATCGCTTTAAAATACTCAAGGTCAAGACTCAAGGTACCTGAGTGCTGGGGCTCTGGAACTGCCAGTTTTGGTGATTTAGTCTAAGGCCTCGAATAGCCCCATAAGCTTCAAGCATCACAAACAAATGATCAACATACAACAGATTTTGATGGAAAATGAGAGATTCTTACCTAGACTCAGTGATTAGATGATTTATAAAGCCATATCTCAATAGATATGTGATATACACTGATATCATACAATGATAGACTATCTGTTCAATTATTACATCACCATTTCATAATTTTTTTTATTGTCACAGAGTAGTGGTAATGAAATATGAACCTAAATCCAAAACCAGTTGGATTGTTGGAATGTTCCTGAATGTTGGAACTGACATGAATAGTCTGTGTGGTCACTATGGCTGCATCTCAATTCAGGGGCTGCAGCCTACTTAGACCGCGTAGACCGCAGCCCACGGTGGCCACACACTTCGAAGGCCGGGTAGGCTGCATCTCACGGCTGTTAAATGAGACAGTCTAGTCTTCGCAAGACGTATGTTTGCGTGACCACACTCTGCCCCGTTACATACGTGTTAGCGAGCTGTCCGACAAATATCACATCACCCACGAATGCCTAAAAGAAAATGCATTGAACATAACTTCATAACAAAATTCAATGTATTTTAATAAACGTTACTCTTTAGTAAATACTCAAAGCACATGTTTACCTGCAATATCATTAATAACTGGCATGTTATTTAGCATCTCACTGCAGTATAAATGTCCATATTTTAAAGATACCGACATTTAAAAACGAATTATTCGGCCCGTACACTAGACTCTGCCTGTTTATTGTTCATAGAGCAATGAATCCTGGGATATGGTGGGACGTGAAGGATACTCAGATGCATCCTTCGTTTTCGGGGTTTTGAAGGCTACATTCGTCGGCCGCATAAGAAGGAGCCAACGAATTGGGACAGCCTCGTCGCGGCGCAGTGACGTAACCGGCCTACAAATGCGCACTTCGTGGGCTGCAGCCCCTGAATTGAGATACACCTTCTGTCATCACCTCACTCCTGGTGAGGGAGGAAACATGTGTAGAACATGGACCTTGACAGTTGTGATGGGAATACAATGAAAGAGGAAAGGAATGGATGCATGTCTTCATTACATGACCGTTCAATCACAGTCCTAGGATGCATATTTCAAAGAAGACAACTTGCTGAAAACAATTTGGTGTTGTATAATGGATACAAAGAAAACAGTGTGTCTATGTTCTGTAGTCTCTCCTAACTTCCAATCCTGACATTGTGGGCACAGTCACCTATGGAAAACACACCTGCTTCCTCATCACCCACACTCACCAGCTTACTGCCCACAGCCGTTTCCTATTCACTTAAGCTATACTGTCAAATCGCTGACTGATCAAGGTAGTGTTGCCAATTCTGCAAGTACACTGCCAAGCCTTATACTGTGTATTTATTTGCTATGGTTCCTCTAGAAAGTCTGCCTGTCTTTGTTTATTGAATTGTGTCTTGGATTTGTTTACATAAGCCTGTATTAGTCAATTTTAATTCACTCTGCCTTTCTCTATTTGTAACAGTTTTTTAACACATTGGTAATTACTCCTAGACAACCCTCTGTGCATTAATCTCACACTCTATGGGCACAAAAGATTAAAGGAAGTGGTAACAACCACTAATTGGTCTGTTTTGCATTGGGCATAATGTAATCTAATATACATATAAAAAATGAAGTTGGACACGATTTTATTGAAAAGCATTTAGTAATATAAAATTTATCAAGTGATTAAAAAAAATTGCCTGAGGTGCAAAATCTAAATTTTCAATAAAGCTTATTAAGGAAGAGTAATACCAAATTTCAATTACACATAATTGCACCATTGGGGAGTTCAGAGCACAAATTCAGAGCAGAAAATAGAGATACAATAAAAAAGTAAAGGACAGGGTAAATGGGGTACTTCTTTGAGCTTTTCTATGAACTATATGAATCAAACTTGCTATGAGCTTTGTCCTCAAAAACACTCTAAGATGACTATATAAAAATATTATACAGATTTAAAAGTTTGCATTGTAAATAAAACTCATACTTGTAAGAAACACCCAAACTTTGAATGACATTGTCACGTCCAGCACCTCCCTCTAGAGGTCTGTGCGAGACTGCTTTTTAAAATCCCGCTCCCGCTTGTTTTAGTCCCGCTCCCGCCAAAAAATCTTTTGTTTTAATGCCGCTCCCACCCGCTCCTGCTTGTTTTAGTCCCGCTCCCGGCCGCTCCGGCCAAAAACTCGCTTGTTTTAATCCCGTACCCGCCCACCACATACACATTTCTGTCACCCACTCCCGCACTCCTAATATGAATTGAATTAATTAAATTTAGTACTTGAAATTTTCTTATGTATTTATTAAAACAGCAATATATTGATGGATCGCACTGTCCAATTTCTTAGCACAGTCCAAACACATGCCGTCAGGTGACGTACACCAACACTTTCTGACATCTATCACAACAAGCAAATGGTAGACGATTTCCATCTCCATTAATTACAATGGAATATGACTTCCAGACATCAGACTTTCCTATATTTGGCTTAATTGTGGTGTATTCGCCTGTTTTAATTGAATTTTCCACAGCTGAAACTGGTTGACCTACAGTTTCTGCCATTTCTGTATCAAAATGACGAAATGACGCCCACTTCATGTTCACGTGATCAGTTGCTTAGCCAATATTTTGAATTAGTTTATTGCTTACTTACTGAATGATTAGTTGTTTTCATCCTGTTCCTTATGCATGGAAATCATTGCATTGTTATTATTATAATTTTGTTACCGCCCGGTCTAGGTCAGACGGTAACAGAGTGTAAGTAATGAAACGGCTCGTTGAACGACGGTAAAGGAGGAACGGACAACGACTTAACCAATTCAAAATGATGTGTATTTGACATGTAAAGACAAAGATGAAACAAGCATGGGCTTAGCACCGCTGACTTCAGGTAGGCCACGCTGAAAAAGGGGAAACAAACGACAAAACGACAAAACAAGCAGCGGCCTACCCTACCTGGTGCTAAGCACTTTTTGAAATTATAACAACGACGTACAAGGAAACACTACATAATTGACACACAGTTCGTCATACACACGAACAAGGGCAGTATGACCACTCTTAACATCCGTAGCTGATGTATAACAATCTCTAAACATCCGTAGCTGATGTATAACAATCTCTAAACATCCGTTAGCTGATGTATAACAATCTCTAAACATCCGTTAGCTGATGTATAACAATCTCTAAACATCCGTTAGCCGATGTATAGAAAGGGAGAACAAGACGAGGAGAGGCTGCCACTCTCTCCTCCCGTCTGCACTTCCAGGAAGCCTTTTGTAGCGGTTGTCAGGCACCGCCCAGAACCATGTGACTTCGTTATCCCGGGTGCACCTGAAAGAAATCACAACACCACACATTCCACAACTCACCACGCTCCCGTAGACATTATATCAGGACCTAACACCCCCTCCCATAAAATGTGGCTTCCAAAACAAAGGAACCACAAAACAAAACAGAAAAACCAACAAACACCTGCAGAATCAGCACCGGGACAGGGCATCCGCGACCACATTGTCTCTACCTTTCTAAACATCCGTTAGCCGATGTATAGAAAGGGAGAACAAGACGAGGAGAGGCTGCCACTCTCTCCTCCCGTCTGCACTTCCAGGAAGCCTTTTGTAGCGGTTGTCAGGCACCGCCCAGAACCATGTGACTTCGTTATCCCGGGTGCACCTGAAAGAAATCACAACACCACACATTCCACAACTCACCACGCTCCCGTAGACATTATATCAGGACCTAACAATTTTCTAGACTATTTATTAATTTGCGGGATTTTTCTAAAAGTATATGTGGTCCCGCTCCCGCATCGCCTGGACTAATTAAACTCCCGCTCCCGCCAATAACAATTAAATTCTGTCCCACGCCGCAAGATATTCTGACGGGTCCAGCGGGACCCGTGAGAGTGCAGACCTCTACCTCCCTCCTCCCTGGTCCCGCCCAGAGCCGTAGAAAGAGAGAGTTACGACACTGTGTGATCTCGCCGCTCAGAGGTCACGTGGTTCATGGAGGCCCGTATAGTTCCAATCAAACACGAGCACTGAATGGTTTTAAGCGTGAAAGACATCAGCGGTTACCGTATTTCTGGTAAATATTACAACATAATATGCATTAATTATCATTTTCCACATACTAACAACTTGATAAAAATATTATATATATATATATATATATATATATATATATATATATATATATATATATATATATATATATATATATATATATATTAGGGGTGGGACGCGATCAAAAAAATTAATCGAATTAATCGGAAGCTTTGTAATTAATTAATCGAAATTAATCGCATTTTAATCGCATTTCAGTATTTAACATGAGAAATATTAATTTAAGTTTGAATGATGAATGAATCAATGAACATAATCATAAACTTCAACATCTTGTTTATTTTTCCACCAGTCTACTACATAGACCAATAGATGAGTGCAAAAAACAGTTCAGAACACTGGAAATTCTGACCAAAAATGTTGTTTAATTTTGGAAGTTTTGCTCAGGATATTGGAAGAATTGAAGTTAATCAGAAGATGTTTTTTAATACCATTTTAGATGGTATATTTTTCTTTAATTTTCCAGGCCTCTGCCACAGGGATCTCCATAGTGCCTATAAGTGGTCTTCTGCATGCTCAAAGCAAATGACTGGATCTTCATCATCTATAATATGAGCTGTCACAGACACCAAGATAATTCTTGTTGCTAACAGAGGTCCAGTGATCCCCAGTCAGAGCCACATTTGTTTCTTCACAATAACCTGTTTTACTTCCCTTTCCTCATCATACAGCTGCTGGATTTTCTTCGACATTGTCTTTCTGGACGGCAGTTCTTAACTTGCATCAGTTGACACAATTTGCAGTGCTTCTTGCAAGCCTTTAGCTTCGACCACAGAGAGCGAACAACACTAAATAATATGACGCGTCACGTATAAACGCGTGCGGAGTCGCGCGCGACGGTCACTCGCGAAAGTTTAATCCAGTCTTAATGGTCCAATGAAGGTAATTTAAAAACCAGGGGTGAGTTTCCCAAAACGTTCTTAGCGCTAAGTACATCTTAACCTCGTACGTAAGAACGAGGTTACGAAGTACTTAGCGCTAAGAACGTTTTGGGAAACTCACCCCAGGACATTTCCTCACTTAAAAAAAACCCGCGACGCCCGGGACAGGATGTGAAATACGGACATGTCCCGGAAAATACGGACGTTTGTTCACCATATCGTACTAGGAATACAATTAGCAGCTAAGTGGCTAAGTGATCATTACTGACCTGCGCGTTAGCCCCAACATGTTTTGCGTTGGTGTGGTAACGAAGGGTGGAAGTGCTCCCGTGATAAGCGAACTCCTTCCTACATAAAATTTAAATTTCCCATCCACCAGCGTAGCCTCTTCAGTCATCTGCATCATGCTCATCTTATTGTGCGTCCATATACTCTGTATGTCTGGAACTCGTGCACGGGGAAACATTCCACGGTGCAAAAGTGTCTCATGCGTTAAAATGCGTTAATATTTTTAGTGCGTTAATTTTCCTGTAATTAATTAATCGAAATTAACGCGTTAAAGTCCCACCACTAATATATATATATATATATATATATATATATATTTTTTTTTTATAGTATCTTTGAACAAAACTAGAGTTACAAATAGCCTGTTGAAGCAGCCTGCACTATTAAAAGTTCAGGCATAGATCATGGGTTAAAGCAAGAAATTTTCATTTGACTGAAAATTTTTCCTGGCAAAAGACAATGCCAGTAATTATCATGGCCTGGCGGTTAGGGAACTGGTCTTGTGACCGGAGGGTTGTGGGTTCGATTCCCAGACCTGAGGCCATGACTGAGGTGCCCCTGAGCAAGACCCTTAACCCTCAATTGCTCACTTGTATAAAAATGTAAGTTGCTCTGGATAAGGGCGTCTGCCAAGTGCCATAAATGTAAATGTAAATTACTGACAATGTGGTGTAGCTGGGACAAGGCCTCTTTTGCCTAATTCTACATAATAAACACATTTATAAAGTATATTTATCTAAACAGCCTGTGTAAGGACAGAAGAGATAATCTATGAAGCAACAAAATGCAACACCTGAGCAATAAATGTACATAAATGTTATCTGGGGGTCCTCCTCCAGAAAATTATTTAAAAATCAAGTCAAATTTAATGAATCTAATGATTCATTAAATTAAAACATGATTAATGAGTTTTAAAAGGTATAAAGCTCTCTTGGTTTTATCAGATTCACTATAGCAAAAACATAAGCTGTATGAAATAAACTAACAACAAGTGACCACTTAACTATAACAGTAATACTAATCACATTTATGGAGGATTATATAGGAAACGATGAATTATTCATTAACTTACCAGAAAAACAGCCGCGGAAATGCTTCAAATATACGCAGTTCAATGCTGGAACTATAGCATGTTTGGAACTATTGGTCTCCCCATGGCACGTTTACTTCCGCATTCCTGAATTACAATAGGAGTCTATGGGAGTGTCGCAACTCTCTCTTTCTACGGCTCTGGTCCCGCCTAGTTTCCCTGTTCCCATGGTTTCTCCCTCTGTCTGCCACGCCCCTACCCTCATTGTCCCCACCTGCGTCTTGTTTCACCGTCATGTTTTCTGTGTATAAAATCTCCTTGGTGTTACACTCCGTGTTGGTCATTCCTTACGTGAGTCCCTCAGTTTGTTGTTTATTCCCTGTTTCTCTGTTCATGGTCTGTATGTAGGTTATCGCTGGTTGTGTCGTTTCTATTCACCGTATTTCGCCACGCCCACTTTCAAGTGTGCGTTTCTTCCGCCTTTGTGTTAGAACTTCCGGTCAGCTATTTTTGCATTAGTGTACACTACTATATTTTAATGATTTTTTTCATAAAATAGGCATTCTTGTCTATTTACTTCTTTACTTAATTACTTAAAATTACTAAATGAATGCAAGGAAAAGATGTGGCCACTGATTATAAAATAGTTACTTATCTGATAGCCTCACAAGCACCCGACGCGTTTGCTTCATCGGAGCTTCATAACCGAGCGATTTCTCGGGATAAGGATGATCTGGTGTTGGTAAGAGCAGACGTATGGACGTTTGGGTGGATGTTTTAAATTTAGTGCCTTCAGCCTTAGACGCAGGTCCTCTTCTTTGGAAGGCGGTGGATATAAGTTATAAGGTGCCCCGCAACACTCAGATCTTTTCGAGCTGTGTTCGTAACACTGTTGGTCAAGCCAAGTTTTCCTCTTCTTCCAATTATTGTGACACCCTCTAACTCAGGAGTGGCCAACCTGCGGCTCTTTGCCTGGTTTCATGCGTCTCCCCAGCCGGTCCACTCTCACCTGCACTAACGGTGTGTGTCGTGGCCCGGTTACCTCATCAGCTCTGAGGGCGACACACTGCTACATCTTCGTGGTGCGCGGTTTGTTTACAAGCCCAGCGAGCCGATAATACTTTTAAAACCGGCGTAGTGGAAAACTGGAGACTAGCGGCATGAAGTATCTGTGATATTGTGATTGTGCTTTGAGTCTCGTTGGTGAGACGCGGTTCTTCTGTCACACGTTTATAATAAACCACATACGAGGTGCAGCAAAGGCACCGCAGATGACTGAGGGAGGTTTAAAAACTACTGACACTGTCTGTTCTTTTCTTCCTAAAGGTGAGCGCAGGTCAGTGGCGTTGTAACGAGTGTTGATAACGGAGGTTATCCACTTTTTACCTAGAAAACAACAGTTGTGTACATAACAGAGCTCGTAGTGTGCTCCAAATGTGACAAAGTCCTGAAGCATAGGTTATGTTTATATCGAAGTTTGTGCTTGTTTTTTTTTACTTAATACTTAATTTGTGTCCATTTTACATCCTCCCCGCTAATAATTTGGTATCTTGTGGCTCTTGGTCTCTGACGGGTTGGCCACCTCTGCTCTAACTGAACATATTATGCTAGTCATTTTGTGTTTGTTGTCGTTTTGCTTGTAATCGTTATCAGCGTATCCTAACACAACTAACGGAAGTTCTTGTTTTCGCCCAGGTTGTCTTGCTCCCACATTCATAGTTTGTTTGTTGTTGTCTGCTCATTCTCTGCTCTTGCTGACGTTGTCAGTTTCTAGTTCCCGGTTGTTTCGTTCACTCGGTTTAGTTCTTAGTACGTGTCGTATAGTTGCTTGGCTTGTGTTTGTTTAGTTTCCATTGTTACTGTTTATCATTGCACGTTCTCATTGTTTGCGTTTGTCATCACCGCAGTCTTCCATACCTACCCGTTCATTGTGATTCGTTGTTGTTTAGTGTTCTGTTCAGATCGTTTTAATAAATATTCAAAACTCTGCCATTGCATCACCCCTGCCCAGCGTAATCGTTAGACATTATAAATAAAATAAAAAAAATATCACCTCTTATACACTAGAAAGAAGGATACAGTGTGCATATGGAATACAAAATATTGCTCTTATAAGTAGTTTTATAGATCGAACATTCTCCTCTAGCTGCTGTTTAGGAAGTTTCTCAGACCTCTTGCTCATGTCTTCCTATATAGTCATGCATATTGACTTTGCATGGGTTTGCTTCTAACTGGACTAGCCAGCTATAGTCCTTTGTAATAATATAACCAGGAAACAACACGATAGCATCCAGTTGCAGCAGTGAGTTCGTTTCATTAAACAGACACAGGCTACAGCAGCTCGCGACACAGCAGGACAGTGGCGGGGGTAATCCAAACAGTCCAGGGTTAAGCCAGCTAGGCAGAGTTCACGACAATACAAAGTGTCAGGCTGAAAATGAGGTCTAGGAGGAAAGCAGAGGTCAAAACACAGGCAGAATTAACAGGGTACACTACATAGGGAACAACAGTTCACAATGGTAGGGAGGTGGAATGCTGTATGATGGGGCATGGTAACAGGGGACAGGTGAAAGTTAATATTCTGGGGATTGGGCGCACCTGTAATTGGTGATAGTGTCTCTTGGTGGCAGATGGTTCATAACACCTCCCTTACCAGTCACAAGAGCTCCCCACATATTTCCTGTTGAGGAAATGTTTTACTTTTTTGGGTTTGTGGACTTTGGAACATAATTACATGGCCATTCATTCATGGAAAGTGGAAAGTCTCTAAACAACTCCCAAAGTAACCCAACTAAAACATTTTACTAGCAGGGTTGCACACACACATTTGAGACACGCCACACTTCCGATTTCTCACGCCGAAAAAAAAAATCTAGTTTATTTACCACATATATGATTCAATGAGTTACTAATTCGCTCTGGCGCCAACCACTGGTGATCCATCGCGATATAATACTTAATTTGTGTCCATTTTACACCCCGCCCAGTAACAATTTACGTTCGCCACTCCCCCCCTGTCAACAATTTACACTTGCCACCCCCTCCAGGTTCAAATCTCACTCCAAGTGATCTTGAAAAGTTGGCAACCCTGTACAAGACAGATATATCATGAACACTATTTTAATTTACAGTTGCATAAGGGGGTAATTAATTGTTCCCTTATTTACCCCAGATTTTTTCTGATGAATTGGGAAATGTATAGGGCTGTCCACGACCAAGGATTTTTTTGGTCGACCAATGGTCGTCATTTACTCCAACTAATCGACCAATCGACCCCCTCCCCCCCCTAAAAAAAAAAATCCCATTTTGACCGGGATACACATTTGTGAAGTTTTATCTTTAATGCCGGGCTGCCGCATCTATGCGCATTTACCACTAACGCCAGGAGTAACCTTGTGTGACTAACAATGATTCCTGGTTCATCTAAACACTAGTTCGGTTATCTGCTCAGTTCTTCTCCCAGTCGAAGAGTTCGCGGCATTGTCGTGTACAAGAGCGACCCTTTTTTCTGCAGGGATTCTAAACTCTGCCATTACTTCGCTGAGTCGCTCTCCTATGTTAGCAGCTGTGTGGGTCACTCCCAACTCTAGCTCCCAGCATGAATGAATGCAATCGGCAGTTATCAGAAATAAAATGCGCTGTGACCGTCATGTAACTTTCCATCTGGTTAGTCCATATATCCGTTGTGAAGCTGAGTGCTTTACAGTTTTCGATCTTGCCCTGAAGTGTTTGTTTTGTTTTGCTGTATTTGCTCTTAACCGCGTGCATCACTGTTTCACGTCTAACCAGGCTATATCCGGGCTCGAGGCATTCAATTAGATTTTTAAATCCCTCACCACTGCCGATATTCACAGGTCGCATGTCCAGCGCTGTCCTTGTCAAACAAATCACCAACGGTAAATTCATGTCACGTCTTCCTTTGTCATGCCATTGAAATTAAAAGTCCCATAAGCCCTTTGACGAGATGCAGCTTTTTTCCCTTCAACCAATCGACCAATGGAATTTGGTCGACTAGTAATTTTTTTGGTCGACCAACGATTAATCGAGTATTTGCAGTCAGCCCTAGAAATGTAACATTTAAAAAACATTATAAAGCATGCACATGCCTATGTTCTCTGTATACACAGGTCATTAGGGTGGGTACTTTAATAAATGAAAACAGAGGACACACAGGGGTCAGGGATATGACATAACGCATCTAGCTAGATAATAAGAGCTGTCCAATTCGATCTAGAAATCTGAAGTATAAAGTTATGTTCTACTTATCACCATGCTTGCAGTATATTCCTGAAGTCTGACATAGTGTAGAGAAGGCATGAAATTATTTTGTTTTATGAAAAGGAAAGGTTGTGCTGACCACTGAGACCTGAAGTCATAGCTGACTAGGATTTAGAGTGTGGGCTTTCTGTGGTTAGCCAGTAGTTGAGGTATGAGATGATCTGTTAAACCAATAAAACAGAAGGTATTTGCTTTGACATGTAGCATGACTCAGACATGCTAAGATAATAATGATGAATGGAAAGCAACTACCATTTCACTCCGGAAGGACAACAAATAGATGTCTTTGGCATTGTTCAGAATGGATAACAGGGAAAAACCAGACATACCTGGACATACCTTCCATGAGTTTACAACTACGTACTTACCCTCGTTTAAATAAGTTAATGGTATTAAATAGATATATTGTAGAGCAAGAGGTTAAATAGATTTAATCAATCAATTTAATGATAAGAATGGTCTGCTGTAATATGTATGGAAAATTGTGTGCTATAATTTGATGTGATTTACTTTACATTCTCCTCACTAATGTGTCCCAGGAGGCACCAGAGAGGTCTGCGACAAACACGATGACTATCCTGAGGATTCAAAGTAAATGGGCTGTCAACAATTAAACACATCAATATATGCACACATTTAGTCTATGGACAACATGGCTGACATTCTGATAGAGCAGGTATCACCAAATGGCGGACCGCGGTCCGGATCCGGACCCGAACGCCGTCCTGTCCGGACCCAATCACATTCCTGATTAACTGGATACGGACCCAAATGCCAAAAAAATTTTAACGGGAGACTATATTTTAAACCGCAGAATTTATTTTCAGACGAGTGTTACGCTCACCACCCATTTGAGTGTTACGTTCGCCACCCCCCCCCCCCCCCCCACTCAACAACTTTCGTTCGCCACCGCGGACCCGGACCTAAGGTCTGAGCTATCTGCCAAAAATGGACCGCGGAAAGATTTAATTGATTACCCCTGTGATAGAGCAACAGTTTCCTTCCTGCCTATCCAGGAACTTGGGAAGAGTGATTATGAAAGTCAGACAGAATATAAAGTAACAGACACATTTCAAGATCAAGGTTCCTTCTCTCCCTGTTTTTCAAGGAATGTCATTACTTTCAGGAAGTAGTGCCATGGCTCTGACAGGAAAGTGGAAACCCTAAAAAAGTTGTCATCTGCCAAGCAATTGGTCGACCCAGTTGACTGACAACCTGCTGTGACAACAGCCTGTTTAGATGAAGCAGCCCCTCTGCTACCAGCCCTGATTTTCAATCAGTTCTTCCTACACGGTCCTTCATGAGGCTACACCACTGTCGGCTTCAAACAGCCGCCATGGAACGAGACACGTCCAGAGAGCTAGGCAGGCTTCTGGCATGACAGTCTGCATTTACATAGTCCATTTTGAACTGAAAGGACCTTTGAGCAGTGTGATGAAAGGGCTGCCCATGTAATGCTTGACTTTGAACAGATTTTTTAGCTGTGCAGCAAAATAGCATGGCCACTCTCCATGTAGCACTGTCTTAGAAATAACATTTTGAAAATTTGTTCCATTCTTGTTCCATTTTATTCTGTTGGTTGGTACTGTTTTAGCTTTAGGTTTTTCTTAAACTGTGCATTTCTGTTAATAGACTTGCTGGCTGATTTAGTAGGTGGGGTGGGGAGGTCTCTGTAAAAGAATGTTAAGCAATTGTAATAGCAAGCCAAGGTCACACTTTCTATGAATTGCACATTTTATATATGTAATTTTATATTACAATATTTAAGTTTACTGATAATGTATGTACATAACATATTAACAAATTGCCTGAAACATTAGAAAAAATCATAGGTATTTACAGTTACATGCAAATAGAAAATAGAAATATAATATCAATCATTTTGTATATCACCTTTCATACATACAAACAACTGAAAGTGCTTTACAGAATAAATAAAACAAAACATTAAAGGCAGCAAATTGTAACACGGGGATTGAGGCGGCCGAAGGCGAAGGATGCATGTCACACTCTTTAATATACTTAAAACAAAGAAGCAACAAAAAGGGCAGCATGGGCTGCGAAGCAGCAACACAGAGTTCACTAGAAGAGCAGGTCCGAATAGCGAAGGCTTGTATGAGAGAGCAGGTCCAGCCATACGAGGAGATCACTTGAGATAATGTGCAGCAATGTACTGCGCGACCTGTGAGCTTAAGAAGGGTGCAAACATAAAGGGTCACAGGTGCTAATACTGAGGAGATTGGGATCTGGGGAGTGGTTTGGTGCTCGGGGGTGTGTGCTGGGTGTGTGTGTGTGTGTGTGTGTGTGTGTGTGTGTGTGTGTGTGTGTTTGAGAAGTGTGTGCATGCGCCCTCTGGTGGAGGCCCGGCCTACCCACCGTGACACAAAGATAAAAAAAAAAACCTTACAAGAAAGCAAAGATAAAAAGGAAACAAACATAAAATAATATAATGAAATGACAAATTATTTTAAAAATAGACAAAATAATGTAATAAAGTAAACAAGATGTCAAAACTAGCACTCGTCAGTTTTACAGGATTGTGAAAAATGTTATCAAACCTATATTATTATTAGATATAAGAAAACTGCAAGTGAGTATCTTCATATTAATATAATTTTTAATATATATATATATATATATATATATATATATATATATATATATATATATATATATATATATATATTATTTATTGAGATTTTGTAAGGTTATTACAAAAAAAGTAATGCAAGTACACAAACAGTCCAACATGCAATTAAAATAGATTAAATAACTTGCAATATAGACTGTAAAAGCTTAAAACAGAGAATTAAAAAAATAATAATAAAAAATACAAAATAAATTGTGTAAAAAGATAAAGAAGTAAATGAAAATTATAAATAAACCAAAAAATAAATAAATAAATAGCCAGTTTAATGTCTTTGCAATGCCACTTTCTGCATATCAGTCCACACACCTTACCACATTCAATGTCCAGCCCATCAAGGAAGTTCCAGGGAGGGGACATTCCTTACGAATTCAAAAGTCCCAGGTTTTGTATGGAACCATTCCTTATTCATCTCGTTTTTACCAGTTTTAACATTCCAAGGACTTCTTTGATCTACAGTGCATGAGAGTGAGATAGAGAAGAGTAAAATTAGAAAAAAAATAGAGAAGAGTAAAATTAATCGCCTAGCAAGAAGAGTGACAAATGACACAAAATCGGCCTCCAAAGAAGAAAGGGACACCAAAGACGAAGTTACCCCAAACAAGGCAATGATGGGATTGGGCTCAATGGGTTTCCCCAGTACATCTGTTAATGATTTAAATATATCTCTCCAATAAACATACAATGAAGGACAGGACCCGAATGTATGTGTTGGGTTTGCTGGGACTTGGCGACACCGATCACAAATGGGATTTACATTGTCAAAACTGTTTGCAAGTCTGACTTTAGTAAAATGGAAATGATGAATTATCTTGAACTGTATGAGACCATGTTTAGCACAGATAGATGACTTATGAACCTTCTCAAGCACGTCATCCCAAAGTACATCAGAAGTGTCCTCTCCCAGTTCTTCCTCCCAGAAAGATTTAATATTATAAAGAGAGGCTGACCATAAAGATAGAATCTGCATATAAAGAGGGGGAATTAAACCCTTAATCGAGTCCACTGGCAACAAGAATATGTCCACCGGATAATCAGTGGGTGAATTAGGAAATTGTGGAAATTAGGGGTGCAAGATATGGACTAGAATTGCAATGTGCGATAACATTGTTGGATATCCTGATATCGTTGTGAACCACGATAAATTAAGATTAAAATACAGAAATGTAGTGTCTCTCTGAACAGCAGCACGTTATTTTGTTTTGTTTTTTACTGTGTAATGAATCCAGAATAATTCCAAATATTTTGCAGGTTTATTCAACAATAGATTCAATCTAGGTTTATACTTTCACGAGTGACCGTAGCGCGCGACTCCGCACACCTCGCGTGAACCTCCGCGAACGGCGGAAGCGTTTAATCTTGCCGTGTCACATTCTTTGCAGTGTTGTCCGAAACGATATGTAGGCCTAGTAGTATAAAAAAACACGCCTCAAATACAGGGGAATGAACATTTACCTGACCAGTTTTAATGTTGCTTTGTGTTTCAGGTTTGAAAAGTGCTGGAATTTAGGCTAGTACTTGAAAATGCTTGAAATTGTAACTACTTCGTTTCACAACAAATATCTGTCTGACTGAACAGTTCTCTTGTATTATGTTAACAAATACAAGCCTCTTGTAATTCCAGGACGAAACATGAGAGAACGTTAAGACGTTAAGATTGGGTGTTTTGAAAATAAAAAACCATTAAAAAATGTGATTCAAAAAAGCGAATTATTTCGAATCATTTAGAGCAGGCGTACTCACCTAAATGTGTCCGCGGTCCATTTTTGGCAGATACCTGTGACCTGAGGTCCGGTGCGGCGGGGGCGGCGAACGTAAATTCGTAAATTGTTGGGGGGGGGGTGGCGAACGTAAGAGTTGTTGGGGGGGGGCAACGTAAGTTGTTGAGTGGGGGTGGCAAACGTAACACTCGTGACGGAGTGTTTTTTCAATAGCCCTGAAATAAATGTTTTTTTTTGGTCCGTGTCCAGTTAATCAGGAATGAGATTGGGTCCGGACAGGACTGTGTTCGGGTCCGGATCTGGACCGCGGTCCGCCAGTTGAGTACCCCTGATTTAGAGTATATGTATAAATATTTAACTTAATTAAGTTTAACGTGCCGGGAATTATTGAAATGGACCTTGAAAGTGATGTACAAATGCTTGAATTCCACCTTGTATAGGTGTATGAACCCTGCAAACATGACTCATTGGGCTGAGACGCGGCGCGCACGAACTTACAAAATTCGAGAGGTGCAGGACCTCGTGAATCGACAGCGCGCGAGGCCATCACGCACGGGCGAAGCCACTGCGATTACGTTATTTTCGCCTCGCGGACCCTCGCGCCGCGTCAAGTGTAAACCAGGCTTAAACCAAATCGCGTGTCTGATGAGCATGTTCACTTCACTCTGCCTCTTGCCTACTTACGTCACGTGATCATAGTCTGCAGTGCAAATAGCTCCCTCTATTGCTGGACGAGGATAATGCAATTTGAGTTTGCTGTTATTCAAGGAGTTATCGTGGCTCTTTCGATGTGTTTATCGTGAAACTTCACATCGCGATGACGATAAAAATATGATTAATCGTGCAGCCCTAGTGTAAATGTACAGTATTTTTGACAAAACTGCGAATTTGCAAATATCTGAAAAAGTGATTCTGTGGGAGAGAAAATGTATCAACTACTTGCTGAAATGATGCAAAAGTGTTGTCACTGAGTTGTCACAAGTCTTTGAATGTCTTTATACCCAAATTGCCCCAAACAATGAATGCACCATCGGCCACTGAAGGAAGAAACATAGGGTTCGCTACTATTGGTGCTAATGGAGAAAATACCTGTAATCTAAAATACCCCCTAAACTGATTCCAGATTCTCAGACAAGTTTTGACTACTATGTTTTTTACATATGTGGATAAGAAACTCTTGATAGGAGAACTCACCAATGCAGCAATAGATATTGGTCTAGAAGATGCAGCTTCCATATCAAGCCAAGCAGGAGAAACTGATTTAGGGTTGTATTTCAGCCAATACTGTAAATTCTAATATTGGATGCCCAATAATAAAATCAGAAATTGAAAGTCATTCCCCCCAGTGCTTTAGGTCTTTGTAAGAGTTGTCTGTGTATTCTTAGTTTTTTAATCCCAAATGAATTCCAAAATTAAAGAATCTAGCTTATGAAAAAAAAACATTGTGGCAGAAAGACTGGTACACACTGAAAGAGATAAAGAAATCTGGGGAGGACATTCATCTTAATCGAATTAATACGGGGAGCTAGAGATAAATTCAACATTGACCAACGGTTCAGATCGCTCCTCAGGTTTGTCAAAATTGGAACAAAATTGGCTTTGTACAAGTCTTTAAAATTGTCAGTGACCTGAATTCCCAAATACGTTATAAATTGATTGGCAAGTTTAAATGGTCAATTTTATGAATAAATACATGTTGTGTTATTTAAGGGAAGTAATTTGCTCTTATTGAGATTCAGTTTGTATCCTGATATATAAGAAAACAAATCAAGAATAGCCAAAACCACAGGAATGGATATTTGAAGATCAGAAACATATAACAGTAAATCATGAGCATAAAGAGATACCTTCTGTTCCAAGCCATCCCTATCTATCCCTTTAACATCAGGGCTGCTGTGAAGTGCTATGGATGAAGGATCAATGGCTAAAGTGAACAAAAGAGGACATCCCTGTCTGGTAGAGCATTGTAGGGAGAAATATTCAGACTGGGTACTATTTGTTCTCACTGCAGCTAATGGTGAAGAGTATAAAAGTTTAACCCACAAAATGAAGCCATTAGAGACGTGGAACTCAGGGAGTCATAAATAGTATTGAATAAGCCTCTTAAGTTAAAAAAATTATGTCTGTTTTTAATAAAAACCTGTTTGGTCAGGAGAGATAATTATGGGTAACACTACTTCTAAACACAAAGCAAGCAATTTGGATAAGAGTTTGAGATCCATATAAGATTGGATGGATACATTTGGATACATTTTATGGAATTTGGCAGATGCCCTTATCAAGAGCGACTTACATTTTTATATCTTTTTTTTTTATACAAGTGAGCAGTTGAGGGTTAAGGGCCTTGCTCAGGGGCACCTCAGTCATGGCCTCAGGCCTGGGAATCAAACCCATGAACCTCCGGTCACAACAACAGCATTAAAACTGCATTAAGCAGGCTAATTGGGCAATAGGATGAACAATTAAGAGGATCCTTGTCTTTTTTAGAATAAGAGAAATTAATGCCTGATTAAGGGTTGATGGGAGACTGTGAGCTTCAAATAATTTGTAAACATATTTAACAACAAGTGAGCTAATTTATAAAAAAATGTATAATAAAATTCTGGACCGGGACATTTTCCAATTTGCATAGATCTTGCAGCACAGGACAGCTCCTTGATCGTTATAGGATGTTCTAATTTTGTAGCCTGATCTGGATCAAGTTGTGGGATATTTAGTTTGTCAAAAACCTATCAAAATCTAGAATATCAGCATGTGATTCAGAAGTATATAGCGAACTATAATATTTTTGGAACTCCTTGTTAATGAGTAGGTAAAAGATCAATTGTGGTTCCAGAAGTTGTCCGAATTTGAGAGATTTGACAGGTTCATGCAGACTGACGTAACTGATGTGCTAACAACTTGCTAGCCTTATCACCATATTCATAATAATTGGATCTAGACTTAAGTCAAAGTCAAGTCAAAGTCAACTTTATTGTCAAAGCTTCAAATGTACAAGACATACAAAGTTTTGAAATTGCCTTTCTCTTATACCCCGAGATTTTACAGTAACAAAAGACTGGACAGGCACTGGTTTAATTAAAAAACACAAGATTTAAAATATAAGATATATAATGCTAATACTAAAGTACAAAAATAATAATAGTGGCGAGTGATTGACACCGTGTATGGCATCGCCTTTAGAGCAATAAAGTGGCGAGTGCTAATCACAGTGGTTTGTCCGTAGCTTTTTAAAAGGAGAAATATGAATGAATCAAGTTAAAACCTGTGTAATCCAGAGTGCATTTGTATGATAGAGGAAAGTTGGATTATGGCTGAAGGCAGGGTCTACAGTTTATGTGTGTGTAGATGTGGGGAAATGAGGGAGAGCAGAGAGAGAGTTCAGAGTTCTGATGGCCTGGTGGATATAACTGTCCCTCAGTCTGCTGGTCCTGGCACGTAGACTTTGCAGTCTCCTCCCTGAAGGAAGAAGGTTGAAAAAACAGTTCAGTGGGTGAGTGGAGTCACCTGCTGTATGGAGGGCTCTGCGGGTGAGGCGGGTGCTGTAGATGTCTTGTAGGGAGGGGAGAGCGGTACCCACGATCTTCTCAGCTGTCCTCACAATGCGCTGTAAGGTCTTGCGGCAGGATGCAGTGCAGGATCCGTACCACACTGTGATGCAGCTGGATAAGATGCTTTCAACGGTGCCTCTGTAGAAGATGCTCATGATGGGTTGCGGGGCTCTGGCTCTTCTTAACTTGCGAAGGAAGTAGAGGCGCTGGTGTGCTTTCTTCGCCAGTGATGTTGTGTTGTTAGTCCAGAGGTCCTCTGTGATGTGCACCCCCAGAAACTTGGTGTTTTTTACCCTCTCCACTGCAGTGCCATTTATGGTCAGAGGAGCGTGCTGGGTGTGTGCTCTCCTGAAGTCTACAACAATCTCCTTCGTCTTCTTAACATTCAAAGAGAGATTGTTGTGACTGCACCATGAAGCCAGGTGGCTCACCTCATTCCGATAATTTGTCTCGTTGTTGTTGTTAATGAGACCAACTATAGTTATATCGTCAGCAAATTTTACAAACAGGTTGGAGCTGTGCACTGGTGTGCAGTCGTGGGACAGTAGAGTGAACAGTAGGGGGCTCAGCACGCATCCTTGAGGGGTCCCCGTGTTCAGTGTAATGATGTTTGAGGTGTTTCTGCCGAACCTTACTGACTGTGGTCTCCCAGTCAGGAAATCCAGCAACCAGTTGCATAGTGAGATGTTAAGCCCCAGACTGTCCAATTTGAGAATGAGCTGCTGGGGGATGATGGTGTTGAATGCTGAGTTAAAGTCGATAAACAACATTCTAACACATAAGTCTTTGGAGTCCAGATGGGTGAGGGCTGTGTGGAGGGCAGTGGAAATGGCATCGTCGGTAGAGCGACTGGACCTATATGCAAATTGGAAGGGGTCCAGTGAGGGGGGGAGGGCAGACTTGATGTGTTCCATGACCAGCCGCTCGAAACACCATCAGAATGGGGGTAAGTGCAACTGGGCGGTAGTCATTGAAACAGGAGGGTGGTGTGGACTTCTTTGGGACAGGAATAATGGTGGTTGCTTTGAGGCATGTAGGGACAACAGCTTGACTCGGTGAAATATTGAAAATGTCTGTGAATACATCTGTGAGTTCTGCTGCACAGTCCTTCAGCACACGTCCCGGAATGTTGTCAGGACCTGGGGCTTTGTGAGCGTTGATCCTGCTGAAGGTTCTTCTCACACTGGCCAGTTTAAGAATCAGCACTTGGTCGTCAGGTGGGAGGGGTGACTTCTGTGGTGCCGGCATGCTGTTTCCTGCTTCGAACCTGGCGAAGAAGTTGTTAAGTTCGTTTGCCATGGATGTAGTACTGTCACAGGTCTGTGGTGTGGGCTTGTAATCTGTGATTGTCTGTATCCCGCGCCACAGACTCTGTGCATCTCTGCTGTCACTGAAGTGGTGGGCTATTCTTTTTGAGTACTGCCTCTTTGCCTCTCTGATGCCCCGGGACAGGTTGGTCCTAGCTGTTCTCAAGCGCTGTTCATCTCCTGCTCTGAAGGCAGAGTTCCGAGTCTTAAGGAGTCTGTGGACCTCTCCTGTCATCCATGGTTTTTGATTGGCATGAATCTTGATTGTCTTGACCTCAGTTACATCATCAATACACTTGGTGATATAGGCAGTGACAGTGTCTGTATATTCCTGTAAATCGGTAGAGGTGTTATAGGTAGCAGCTTCTCTGAACATGTTCCAGTCTGTGGTGCTAAAACAGTCTTGAAGTGCCTCTGAGGATCCTTCTGGCCACACACGTACTTGTTTTCGAACTGGTTTGGTGACTTTTACCAGTGGTTTGTGTGCTTGCATTAGCATCACAGTGATGTGGTCAGAAGCACCGAGGTGGGGGAGGGGGAGGGCTCTGTAAGCTCCTCTCTGGGGGGGTGTACACCTGGTCTAGAATATTGTTTCCCCGTATTGGAAAGTCAATGTGTTTGAATATTTTTGGGAACATACTCCCAAAAGTTAAAGTCCCCCGCCAAGATTAGAAAAGCATCTGGGTGGGCTGCCTGCTGCTCACTGATGTGCTGATAGAGTTCGTTTAAAGCCTCAGTCCGATCGCTGTTGTTAGAGCTTGGAGGTAAATAAACAGCTGCTATGACGACGGCAGTATATTCCCTCGGTAGGTAGAACGGTCGGCATTTAATAATCAAAAACTCCACCAGTGGTGAGCAGTGTTTGCAAATCACAGTAATGTCGCGACACCAGGCATTGTTGATATAAACACAGACCCCCCCGCCACGGCTGTAACATATTACTCTGGTCTGTCATCAGTATATCAAACTCTGTTTGTAAGATAAGCCTTTGCTTATGAATATCTATGGAAGGGGAAGCAGCATACTGATAGTCGAACTAAGCAATGTTCTTAATTAAATCAATATTTTTTTCTTTTTTTTTGTCGTTTCTCATAACTTAGGCCTACGTAAGATATTATAGCTCCCCTAATATAAGCTTTCAATGTTTCCCAAAGAAGAGCTGCAGAAATACCAGGAGTGCTATTTACACTAAGAAAGAAGTCGATTTGGTTAGAGATGTATTCGATAAAATTCTCATTTGAGAGTAAGTGTGTATCCAATCGCCATGGAGCATAACCAGTGTCTGCATCTGCCAGTTGGATACTCATAATGATTGGAGCATGATCGGAAATAACAATAGTCTTATATGTACATGACCGTATAAGTGGCAGAATCCTATTGTCAACAAAAAAATAATTTTTACATGTATATGTTTGATGCACATGAGAGAAGAAAGAGCAAGCTCTGCCCTTAGGATTAGAAAAGCGCCAAGAGAGTGTGATGCCATATCAGGAATATTAGCTAGGAGCTGTCTAAAGAAACCATCATTGTCCCAATTTGGGGCATATACATTCACTACATGTACTGGGGTATTATACAGTTTCCCAGTAAGTATTATATATCTTCCATTTGAATCACGGATTACATTAGAACATGTAAAGGGGATTGACTTACAAATCAAAATTGCCACTCCTCTAGCTTTAGCACAATATGAAGAATAGTAGGCTTGACCTGCCCATCCAACCCTAATATTTGAGTTTCCAGAATATTTCAAATGTATTTCTTGCAGAAAACCCACTTGAGCCCCAAGGTGTTTAAGATGCTGAAAGACCTTTGTACGTTTTACTATGGAATTAAGACCCTTACAATTCCAACAAACAAAATTTACCTCACCTCCCTTATTTGTAGGAATTGACATTGGATAAGTATTATTGACCTAAAGCACATATGTAATACAGACATAACAAGTACATAGACTGACCCGCACAGAGCCTTAAATTTACATCAAGTGGTGTAATATTGAACAAAAACAAAAAAGAAAACAAACACCCCCCCCCCCCCCCAAGTCAGCATCTCCCCAATTGAGATGCAATGGCAAGAAAATCCAAACAAACTGAATACAAAATGCTCCATAGCAGCTTCCTATTAATTCAGAAGTGCCATGTAAGAGGAATTATGTCAACAATAAAGATCAAACAACTAAAGCCTCACAACTAACAAACAACAAGTAAAAAAAATAAACAGTAATTAGAGATGTTCAGCTACAAAACTCTAGACCAGAGGTCACTAACAGACGGACCGTGGTGCGGATCCAGACCCGAACGCAGTCCTGTCCGGACCCAATCTCATTCCTGATTAACTCTGCAAATTTCTATTTCCGTGGTCTGCAACCAACGGACCTCGGTCCGGATAGGGACCCAAATGCCGTCCCATCCGGACCCAGAATAAATTGTTTAAAATATTTTTAAATTTTGACGGGAGAATTAATTTTAAACCGGAGTGATGACGAGATGAGCCACAGGTGAGACGGATTATCACAGGACACAACCACACCCACTGAGATCCACAGACGCAGACGAGTAGACGCAGACGACGTAAACACACGCCCAAGGGCCAAGGACCTCAACGTGACAGTTTCTGTGATCATTTAAATTTGTTATTTTTTATGTATTGTTATGAAATACTTCAGATTTCATATAAATGCAGAACACCTTACAGAACACTATATTACACATGTTTAATCAAGTGCCAATGCATAACCAATGATACACAAAGAAAAGACATTGCTCAAGATATATTAAAACGGAATAAACCACTGAACAGATGCTCAGAGAACATGTTAGTGGCAAATTATTTTAGAGAAAAATTACAATAACTGAGTAATGTACATTAAAAATGAAAGAAAAGTAAACATTTAGCAACTTATCTCCATTAAGTCAATGTGAACATAAAATTTAATTGTTTTTATTTTTTTGAAATGTGATCTCACAAAGAGAGAATTACTATTCATGTACTCTATTACTGTTAGCTTCATCTCCTCCAACCAATGCAAAATATCACATGTTCCGATCCCATGACCATATCACCATGAACCCATATCACTTTCATGTTCCCAGACAGAAACCAATAACTTCAACCATAATAATTCACAGCAAGAACAATAAACTGTAATATATCATTTTAAAAATCAGAAAGTTCAAAGTAATATTTACTCACCTTTCTTGAAGCTCTTGTTGCATAAATGTATGTGACTGGTTGCTTGTAATGTCAGTGCTGTTAGGTGCTTGATTAACTTCAGTCTGCATCACATTTATGTGACTGAAGTCAATAAGTGGAGTAAACAAATAGGTTTGGAGACTCATTAGAGCGATTTCTGCAGTTACGGAGCCGGATGAAGAAGCCTGGTTAATGATGTGAAGCTCACGCGCTAATTAATCGGAGAAGAAGCAGCCTCCACAAGCTCCCTGATAACAAATGGAGAATATGAGCCAATGGTATATACCACTGCATATACCATATGCATCAGGTGAACACGTGGTCACACTCTTCAAGTTATTTGGGATTGTACCTGAAATTACTGATAAAAGTATATTGAGAAAGATCCCGAAGATTCTCAGTTGCAGCTGTACAACAGGTTAAATTACTATTTATATCCTGGATGTGGGACAATTTATCAGTTTCCCATACAGCAGCCAAAGGATCATTCTTGCAATATAAGTAAGTTAACCCCCATAATACAGATAATCAGAATTAAGGGGTTCTAACCTTATAATTAGCTCCTTTGGGCAAGTGTCTATAGAACAGTGGAAAATAAAAAGCAGCATGCAAGGATGTGTGTCAGTGAGCTTGAGTGATGAATGTGACGTGATGAATGTGACGTGATTAATGTGACGAGATGAACGTGACGTGATGAATGTGACGTGATGAATGTGACGTGATGAATGTGACGAGGGCAGTCCCTTTCACTGCATGACTCAAACTAATAAAGACTAAATGTCCTTTTTCCTGCCAGTCTGCTAACGTCCCTCTCACCTGTCATGCTGATCTGAGAACAGAGTTTTCCTGAAATATAAATCATGAATCACAGCTCGTGGACTTACTATCTGAAATTGTCCACATCTTCAAATATCATTCTGCGGGTGCCACGTTTTGTCCTGAATATCTTCATCCTGGCTTCCCTAGTGCATCCTCTGCTGCC
Organism: Brachyhypopomus gauderio; assembly: GCF_052324685.1. Classification (NCBI taxonomy): domain Eukaryota; kingdom Metazoa; phylum Chordata; class Actinopteri; order Gymnotiformes; family Hypopomidae; genus Brachyhypopomus; species Brachyhypopomus gauderio. Next base: position 23,245,703 of record NC_135221.1, on the reverse strand, counting down.
ACTGGTGAAGGTCAGAGAGGTCTCCAGTGGGCTCTAGAGGGCCACATGGACCCCACCAACTTTACCTGTTTCTCCTACTTTAATGACCAGGCCATGAGGGTTCAAGTTAGTGGTCTTCATCCCTTTCAACCTTCATCTCTATATGCACTTTCTGATCACCATCTTCAGGAGTCCAAAGCAGATGCAAAGGAGTCCAAATATCAACAAGAAGCTTGCAATTATCTTTGGTCTGATGTCTCTATTAACTCTCAATGCACATATTCCAGGTCATTGTGACTTTTATTTGAGATGTTATGTGCAGATGGGCAACCACTGTCACATGTATGTCTATGTAGTGATCTTCAGTCTTACCAGAGAGTAATATGATTCATTACAAAGAAATAGACTGGACACTGTCAGGAGACTGTGAAACAGATTCTAATGGACTTGTCTCTGCTTTCTAGCCCCATTGTACTGCTATATACTACAACGGCACTGCGGCCACACTGTCTGAGCCTTTCTGACCCCTCTAAGACATTAATTGGATTGACTGCTAAGACATTGTAGATCCAGCAGTCACAATACGAAAAATGGCTAGTGAACGATGTGCTAGTCCCTAAGTTTTGCAGCAGTAGTCAGGCCTTCACATGACCTATCTATCAATGTCATGTTCCTCAACAATGTGCAAAGCACCCTGCTGCTCAGGATTGTTTGAGCGAAGAATTGGCACACATTTCTGTGCCTCAGCCATCAGTTGCCATGGAGATGAGACATGTTAATGGTCATCTGCCAACACAGCTTCATTTATTTCCCACCGAATATAAGTTCAAAGCACAAAGCACCAAATGCATAACTGGATATTCATATTTAATTAAGGTATTATCACGTGTTCATGTTTACTATTTTGACTGTTTGTGTCAAGCAATTTATATATTGAATTTTGGAATTTTGTTTGCTGTTTTGATAGAATATTGACAGTAGTGAAATATGATCTTACATTACCCATTTACCACTCCAGTTCGGTTTAGTTCATTCATTCATGTGACGGGCAGGATGAGCAAAATAAAATGGAAGTGATCACGCCAAGTCTCAGGGAAAAAGGATGGTTTAATAGAGAAAGTGCGCAAACCAAAAAACCCATAACATGATCCTAATTAAGGATATAATAACCAGCGGTCAACTGGTACAAAGACAAGACATATATAGGCAAACAAACGACCCTCAGCTGAGACGGATCACGGGCTCCACCCACCTGAGGGACGCACACGATGCAACAAATACAGGAGAGCTGCCGCTGTAAACGGGGGCAACCAGTAGGGGGCCCGCCGTACCGTGACAATTCATGATTTGTATTTGATTTGCAATATAAATGGACCACAGAGCTTGGCTACTGATAATTCAGGCAGTAGTTTTACAATATAAAAAAAAAAAAATTACTGTGTATTCACACAGTGATCTTTTTATGTCATGTTGAAATATTACATATTTAAATATTTAAATTAAGATTACTGGGATGTGCGGCCCTGGGTCTCCACTGCTCCTGGAGGGGCCGCAGGTGGATGGGATTCCCTGGTCTTTCTCTGCCTGTCTCTGGTCTCTGGGGGAAGGTTGTCGCAGCTTTCTACACTCACTATTAAGTGCATTTTGTGACAAATGTATCCTCTGTTGCACATACATAAACACACACACTAACACATACATCACAGTCATGTGTGTAGTTTCTCCAAGTGCTGTATGTCTCAGATACACTCACACATACACTTACATAAACACACACACTCACACATACATCACAGTCATGTGTGTAGTTTCTCCAAGTGCTGTATGTCTCAGATACACTCACACATACACTTACATAAACACACACACTCACACATACATCACAGTCATGTGTGTAGTTTCTCCAAGTGCTGTATGTCTCAGATACACTCACACATACACTTACATAAACACACACACTCACACATACATCACAGTCATGTGTGTAGTTTCTCCAAGTGCTGTATGTCTCAGATACACTCACACATACACTTACATAAACACACACACTCACACATACATCACAGTCATGTGTGTAGTTTCTCCAAGTGCTGTATGTCTCAGATACACTCACACATACACTTACATAAACACACACACTCACACATACATCACAGTCATGTGTGTAGTTTCTCCAAGTGCTGTATGTCTCAGATACACTCACACATACACTTACATAAACACACACACTCACACATACATCACAGTCATGTGTGTAGTTTCTCCAAGTGCTGTATGTCTCAGGTACACTCACACATACACTTACATAAACACACACACTCACACACACATCACAGTCATGTGTGTAGTTTCTCCAAGTGCTGTATGTCTCAGATACACTCACACATACACTTACATAAACACACACACTCACACATACATCACAGTCATGTGTGTAGTTTCTCCAAGTGCTGTATGTCTCAGATACACTCACACATACACTTACATAAACACACACACTCACACATACATCACAGTCATGTGTGTAGTTTCTCCAAGTGCTGTATGTCTCAGATACACTCACACATACACTTACATAAACACACACACTCACACATACATCACAGTCATGTGTGTAGTTTCTCCAAGTGCTGTATGTCTCAGATACACTCACACATACACTTACATAAACACACACACTCACACATACATCACAGTCATGTGTGTAGTTTCTCCAAGTGCTGTATGTCTCAGGTACACTCACACATTTTTGGTGGGCCAAAAAAAAATAAATAAATACATACATTTTTTTCAAGGTTCATATATAGTCTTTACCTAAATAGTACTGTGGCGTGGGAGAAAGAAGCTGCAGACAAGTCCATCCTTTTCCAGAACAGAGGTTTTATTCTTTTCTTGCAATAAAAACTGGCACTCACAGACACAATTAGGTCAAACTCAAGGCCTTAAATAGCTTGGCCTTACACATGAAACACAGGGGGAGGTCATGAAGACGGCAACGTTACACATACATGGAGGGGGAACTCAGATAATGCACATGTACATTAAAAAAAAATGGACCGGGGTGACTTAACTAATAACACAATTAATAATCATTAATAACACTATACACAGACAAATATCACATAATTAAACATAACAGGGCCGTGCTGCAAGGGCTCTTGGGTAATGACGTCACCCTCTTACACCCCCCCCAATTGGCCCGACGCTACAGTACTATGAATATGGTACTACACAGTAGAAACACTGATGTAAAAACTTGTGGAAGTTTTGCAAATGAAAACAAAATTGTAATAAAAACAGTGAATCTCAAATAGCCAATCTCAAAATAATTATGCAATGATGGTTGGGTAGCTTTTCACAGTAAGTAGTTATAATATTTTGCAACTGTCACCTGGGAGAGGGGGGTGGTGTTAGGTGATTCAGTGATTCATTGTGATCCACCACCAGTAATGTGTACTATTCTGTAAAATAAATAATTATAAAAAAATATGCATGGCCTGAAATGCAGCTCTTGCCTGACCCCTAATGTTTCTTATATGTGTTACAGCCTGACCAATTTTGAATCATGAACTATTAGTTTTTTACGACTGCTTACATGTATTCGTCCAATCTGTAGTCACATTTTCAAAACTAAAGTTAACACATCAGTCTTCAGTGGCTACTGAAGTCATTTAACATATTTCTATAATGCTTACATTTTCTATACACACAAGGTTACCCAATACCAAAATTCTGGATAATTTTTTATCCATTTTTTTTACACAGCATGTCAAAAATGAAAACCTAGAGGGGCGGTAGCGAGCAGGCAATGGCGTAGGTTGGGTTTTCTTATGCTTCGATAATTTTTTTCTTAATAAATATAGTATGTGGCATTTGTTTTCTAAAACAGTCATAGATTAATTGTACGAGTGTATAATATACTTGTTTGCTTTTCGGGAGAATTCAGCGAGTAAATGGCCAAGAATCTACGTCAGTTCACGTACACAGGCAAGAATATCGCCAACAGGCCTAACGCCTCGGGCGAAACTCAAGCGACATCCAGAGAGAAATCACCGGAGATGGTGGAGATGAAAGCAGAGATTCTCTCGTCTTTGAAGGAGGACATCACCGCTCTACTAAGGTCTGAGCTGAGAAGTGTGTTTGCGGACAAATTTGCAGGAATGAAGTCTGAGCTATGGGCTGTTAAAGAAGAAGTGATAAGCAGTGTAGCTGCACTTCGGGCAGACATGGATAGTATGATACAGACGGTCACAGAAATGGAGCACGGCCTCTCCACGTGCTCAGATGATATTACTGTGCTGCAAACACCTGTGAACAAGCTCAGCAAAGAAATGGTCAGTCTGCAGGAAAAATGTGTTGATCTGGAAGGACGAATGAGGAGGTTGAATATCCGCATTCTAAATGTGGCAGAAAGCACTGGCTCGAGTTCCCCCGCTGCGGTTTCAAAGTTGTTGAAGGAGGCCCTGCGATTGGAGAAGGAGGTCGTAATGGACAGGTCGCATCGCACTCTGCAGGAGAGACGAGAGGGTGGTAAACCTCGTGCTATTGTGGCCAAACTCCACTATTATCAGGACTGTGTGGACATCCTTCGTCGAGCCAGAGAGGCTGGCTCTCTGCAGTTTCATGGTACCAAGATATTCATCATTCCTGATTACCCACCCAGTGTAGCCCACGCCAGGTCAGCATTTAACAATGTCAAGAACATTCTCCGCGGGCAGAAAGGTACTCGTTTTGGTATTTTCTATCCAGCCAGGCTCCGCATTACGCATAACGGATTTGAGAAAGAGTACCGAGACCCAGCGGAGGCAATGATGTACGTGAACACCAACATTATACAGACTGAGTAACGTTAGATATCTCGGCCGTAGTTCTCACTTCACCTGTGAGTAACCAAAGATCTTACTTTAGGACTGATTACTTGGACATTAAAAAAAGCAAAAAATGTCCCCAATGAAATGGATGAGTAGACTTTACATTTCACATAACCCTCTGTCTTAAGTTTATCTGATCCATCAGCCACATTTCTATTTATTTTTTTTCATAATGTAAGTGGAGCGGCTGCGTCACTAGTTCTCCCCAATAAGCACATTAATGTGCGTGTCTTGCTGCATAGAGGTTTTAGAGCACCTTGTTCAGTTAGGTGACATGGGTTGGGAATCACCTGCACCATTCTTTATTATTATTGTTTAAGGTGGGCTGAGTTATTAGAAATCTCTGTGGTGTATATTTATCGGTATTTTACTGCATTCATGATTAATATATGGCCGACACATTTCCAATAGGTAAAATGACAGGTTGCCAGGTAAAATTTGTAAGCTGGAATGTTAAATCCTTGAATCACCCGGTAAAAAGTAGCAAAGTATTCTCACATTTGAAGCGGATTGGAACAGGAATTGCTTTTCTTCAGGAGACTCACCTTCGGTCCTGTGACCATTTTAGGTTAATGGTGAAATGGGTGGGACAAGCTTATCACTCCAAATTTGACTCAAAATCAAGGGGAGCTGCGATGATTGATAGCAAATCAGTCCCATTCACCATGTTTAGTGTGGAGGCTGACCCAGCAGGCAGATATATATTCGTAACAGTTAGACTATATCATATTCCAGTGATACTTCTCAACATGTACGCACTAAATTGGGATGATAACACATTTTTTACTGCTCTTTTCAAACTTCTGCCTAATATGGACACGCACCATCTTATTATGGGAGGAGACATGAACTGCACCATGTCACATTTAGATCGTAGTTCATCCTCAGCTTATTCCCTCTCAAAGTCTGCTCAGGCAATTAAAGTTTTCGTGGACACTTACAAAATCATTGACATATGGCGCTTCCACAATCCAACTGCTAGGATCTATTCCTTCTTCTCACAGGTACACAAAACATACTCCCGAATAGATTATGTATTTCTGGACAAGCGTCTTCTACCCTTAGTTACTGGCTGTGATTATCGGGCCATTGTCATATCGGACCACGCTCCAGTGGTAATGGATTTGAAAATACCTACAGCACAAAGAATACCGACCCTGGTGCCTAAACACGCTGTTATTGGTCGATCAAGACTTTGTGAAATTCATTTCGAACGACATGTGTCTCTTCTTAATACATAACACAACCCTTGGAATGTCCCCCTCAGTCATTTGGGAAGCAATGAAGGCATACCTAAGAGGACAGATAATATCCTATGCATCCTTTTTAAGAAAAAAAATCAAACTAGATACCTGGATGAATTAACAAAAGATATTTTGGAACTAGATGTTATAATGGCCCGATCGCCATCACCTGAGGTATACAAAAATGGCTGCTGGCACAGACAGAATATAATCTTCTATCCACAAAACATGCTGAAAATATGATAAACAAAACTAATTGCAGGACATATGAACATGGTGAGAGAACAGGGAAGATACTGGCCCAACAGTTGGGTCAAAAAATGGCAAACCAAATTATAGCTGAAGTAAAAGATGAACAAGGTACCAAACATGCTGATCATTCACAGATTAATTACTGTTTTCCTAAGTTTTATACTAAATTATATGCTTCACCCGGAGATGAACCCATAATAAAAGCATTCTTTTATAAAATTAATTTACCTGTTATTGATGAGGAAGCTTCACATCTGCTTGAAGAGCCACTGACTAAAGAGGAGTTTCTTGCAGCAGTTAAATCTCTACAAAACAGAAAGAGCTGTTTGGGTCCGGATGGGTTTCCCAGCGAATTTTTTAAGAGGTTTGCTGAGGAGCTCTCTCCACTTTTGCTATCTGTATACGAAGAGTCATATACTTCTGGCTCACTACCTAGGACTATTAATTCTTAAGGAAGATAAAAACCCTACAGAATGCGGCTCCTATTACCCATATTTCGATTCTCAATGCAGATTGTAAATTATTAGCCAAGATTCTTGCTCAGAGATTAGAAAAAATCTTGCCATCTATAATCTCAGATGATCAAACTGGATTTATTAAACACAGGCAACTATTTTTTAACACACGTCGGTTATTTCCGATCCCACTCCATCGGAAGATACAGAAATATTATTGTCATTAGATGCTGAAAAATCTTTCACATGATGCAAAAATTCAGTTTTAGTCAAAAATTCATTAGATGGATTGAGGTTCTATATGCCTCACCCCTGGCAGCAATCCGTACTAACAATACCTTGGTGTTACGTTTTCGACGGGCAGGCATGACGCAAGTGCAGATTTTAGGGGATTTTAATTAAAGAGAGTAACACACAACATGACTACGACACAGAAGGCAGAGGGAACTATGCTAACCAATAGGGAGAGGATACCAACAAAAACGGGTAAGCTAACTAACAGAGACATTAACATGTAGACCATAACAACCAAGAAACCATATACGCATACAGGGGGGGAACATAACATAAGAGACGCAATGATACAAGGGTAACTAGGAGGAGGTAACAACAGCATTAACTAAAACTAAACAGACAAGGATGTATTGAACTGCGAAAGACTACAAAAAGACTGGGGACATACACAAAGAAAACACAAGCGCTGAACATAGGGAAACAAAACAACAAGTGAAGACTAGGAACGAAACCGAGAGGGAGTACAAGAGCATTGACAGGAACAGATCAAAAGCAAAACAGAGGAGCAACGAAGGACTCACGTACAGGGAATGACCAACACGGGAGTAAAACACTAGGGGGTTTTTATACACAGAAACAAGACGGTGAAACGAGACTCAGGTGTAACAACGAGGCGTGACAGACAGAGGGAGGAATGAATGGGAGCGTGGAGCTAGGCGGGACCAGGGAGGAGGGAGGGGCTGGACGTGAGACTTGTCCTCTTTTTTTAAGCTAGAGCGTGGCACTGTTGTCCCCTCTCGCCACTTCTTTTCTGCTTAGTCATCGAACCATTAGCTATATTATTATGCAGTGAGGATACAATTAAAGGAATATGTAGAGGAGGGTTAATGCATAAGGTCTCTATATGCGGATGATATGCTTTTATACATTTCTGATCCAATATCTAGCATACCGGAATTACTTCTTGCATTAAATAGTTTCAGTAAAGTGTCAGGATATAAAATTAATCTTGGGAAGAGTGAGCTTATGCCCATGAATAATTTGCATAAGGCAGCCATATCAATCCATAAATCAATTTCCATTCTAAATAAATACTAGTAAGTTTAAATATCTAGGAATATGGGTAACACAGTGTGATGATGCCAGTAGCTCTGGCCCATCACCGAGACTCTACAGACATTCATGTAATGGACTAAATGCTGTACTTACCTCTTCATGTGTGATTCTCAGGGGGACTGGCGGCCCAGCCAGCTCCTTCCTTATAGTGGTCGAAGGGCCCTCTGCCTACTGAAGGAGGGGAGGGGGGTTACAGGTCCTTCCTTATAGTGGTCGAAGGGCCCTCGGCCTACTGAAGGAGGGGAGGGGGGTTACAGGTCCTTCCTTATAGTGGTCGAAGGGCCCTCGGCCTACTAAAGGAGGGGAGGGGGGTTACAGGTCCTGGGAATACCTGAGGACAGAGATGTACACAATGGATGGACATATTAATTATTATTCTGGTCTTAGTGCACTAAATGTACAATGTTATGTATATATTGTGTATTACTGCAGTAATGTAATGTATGTAGGTTATGTTTGTGTTTATAGGTAACCCCTGCTAGTGGTAATGGTTTGCCCCAGCTTAATTAAGGGGAGGGGTTACTAGTATAAGAGGGGCTTCCTCTCAGAGGCTAAGGGAGGTAGAGGTTGGTGGTTGATGTTGGTGGTTAATGTTGGTTATTGGTTATTGGTTGTTGATTGTTGGATATTCAATATAATTGCGTTGAGCCCACAAAAGTTGGGCTAGACTGGCTGCTGTTTGCCAGTGCTGGTTTAAAGTACTGCTTATAAGCCTTTGCGGGCTTGAGTACTTTTTAGATGTTTATTTTCCTCTTATACAGTTTTTCGTTACATTTACCATTATCAATAATTAACTCCTTTGTAGAACAGCTGTGTGCAATGCTCCAGAGCTTTATGAAGGAGCAAAAAGGAAGGGAAGACTATTTCCAAAAGGAAGTCGCAAAACAGGAGCAAAGATGGCGCTCAATGCAGCACCAGTTCGGTTTACTGCAGGAAGAAGTCCACAAGGGCCGGGCTGCAGGAAGACGCGAACAAGAGCAGGGTGAAGAAACAATGGACTTCGCTCATTCTCGGATTATACGACGCACTCAAGCAGAAAGTGCAGTCCAAGCGAACGAAAGTGAAACTCGGCAATCTACATCGCAAGTTTCATCACACACAGTGTGGCCAACACCAAGACTGCCAACGCTAAAAGAGTCAGATGACATCGAACACTTCCTCACAATGTTTGAACGCATAGCGCAAACGGCAAACTGGCCAAGTGGAAGTTGGGCGCTACATCTGCCCCCACTACTGGAAGGAAAAGCCAGGGCGGCTTACGTAGCTATGGATGGTACGGACATCGGCGATTACCACATGGTAAAAGACGCTATCCTGAGAAAATACGAAATAAACAAAGACACTTACCGTCAGAGGTTCCGGATGAACAACATACTCGAGGCAGAGACACCACGGGAGCTCTACACTAGACTGAAAAGTCTCTATGAGAAGTGGATGATGCCACAGGAGAAGACCAAGGAAGAGATTGGCGACGCGATCGTGCTGGAACAGTACCTGCGCATGGTCAAGCCAGAGCTCAAGAGGTGGATTATTGAGCGTAGTCCCGGGTCAACTCTCCAAGCCGTAGAGATGTCCCGAGGCATTTGTGGCAGCGAGACAGTCCGAAGGCAACTTCCGCTTCGACGAAGTCAACAAACCACGTCAGCACGCCGAGTTCGGTAAGTTTGCTGGGGGACGGGGTAGCAGTCAGATGCCACAATATAGCAGACCACCTACAGACGGGCGCTCGAGTGCGATTAATGTGAGAGCAGCTAGCGATAGACGCCCCGCAGCTAAAACACCACGGTGCTTTAACTGTAACCAAACCGGCCACAAAATTAGTACCTGCCCGAATTTAATGAGTAGCGCCAGTCATTTGTCATACAGTCCAAGGAAAGAGTTTAGCTTTGAAACTGCTGATGACACTGAAAACAACATAATTACTGTAAAAAAAGGCAGTAGAAAATTCAAAGCGCTCATTGACACGGGAGCTAGTCAGACGCTGGTATCTGCTAAATGTTTTCCAAACGATGAATTCGTACACACCGGGAAATTACGGGTAAAATGCATACACGAGGACGAGCAGGTATATCCCACAGCAGATGTAAGCATAGAGGTCCAGGGACAGGCTTATCTACTAAACGTGGGTATAATTCAGCAATCTCCCTACTCCGTGATTTTAGGCAGAGATGTACCCGTATTAATAGACCTCTTAGCAGATAGGCAGAAAACAGCTGATGTAATGGTTGTAACCAGGCTGCAGGCTAAGCAAGAAAGAGTAGCAGGGGAAAATCAAACTCACCCTACAATGAGACCCCTAAAATTAAGAAGTCCAAACGTCAGAAAAGACAGGATAAAATCAGAGGCACTACTATCGAGGAACAAGTAGAATGTCCTGATATAGAGGTAGACTCACTGCCTGGTAACATAGCGCAGTTACAACGACAGGACAAGACACTTAAGCCACTATTCCTAAAGGCAGACAACCTGAGTGCAGAGAAGGGCGAGATCCGGTTCACAATAAATAAGGATATTCTTTTCCGAGTGAAAGGCGAAATAGAACAAGTTGTGGTACCTGTAGGTTTGAGGCAGGAAGTACTTCAATTAGGGCATTCCGACCCATGGGCAGGTCACCTCGGGCACGCTAAAACTCAGAGCAGAATAGCAAACCGATTCTACTGGCCACGTCAACAGTTAGACATAATAGAATTCTGTAAAGCATGCCCAGAGTGCCAGCTAACCGCACCAAAAAGAAAATCAGACAGAGTACCCATGATAAGCTTACCTGTTATTGACGTACCGTTTTCACGGCTCGCCATGGACGTAGTAGGTCCCCTACCCAAGAGTCAGAGTGGCAAACGCTATATGTTAGTAATTGCCGATAATGCAACACGCTATTCAGAAGCATTTGCACTAAGTAAAGTGAAAACACGCCAGCTGGTTAATGCACTCCTACAGTTAATATCCAGAGTAGGCATACCACGTGAAATACTCACAGATCAGGGAACAAACTTTATGTCCAAGCAGCTTAAAGACGTCTTTGCGTTAATGGGTATAAAAGGCATCAGGACGACCCCCTTTCACCCACAAACTGACGGCTTGGTTGAGCCCTTCAATAAGACCCTGAAGTGCATGCTTCGCAAGTTTGTGTCAGAGACTGGCTCTGACTGGGACAAGTGGCTCCCATACGTGTTGTTCGCCTACCAAGAAGTGCCACAGGTGTCAACGGGGTTCTCAACATTCCAGCTCCTCTATGGAAGAGAAGTGAGAGGCCCATTGGATGTACTCAAAGAGGCATGGGAAGGACCTAATCCAACCAAGAGACTGAACATTCTGTCGCACGTCCTGAAAATGAGAGAAAAAATGACAACACTGACTGAGTTGGTCAGAGAGAACATGAGGAAAGCCCAACAACAACAGAAGGAATGGTACGACAAGGCATCAAGAGACAGAGAGCTGAGGCCAGGGGAGAAAGTACTGGTCTTATTGCCCACCTCAGACACAAGCCTGCTTGCAAAATGGCAGGGGCCGTACGAGGTTGTACGACGAGTGGGGCAAACTTCATATGAACTGTTACTTCCCGATAGAAAGAAGAAGCATCAGATACTACACATTAACATGCTCAGACCATGGAACGAAGCCAAAGCAAGCACTACGGAACAGCTATAGGTTCGGGCCGTGGAGGAAGAAGAGGAGAGTAAAGAGCAGTACTTTCCTGGAGGAAGAGGACCAGCTGCACTTCTCAGTCTCTCACACCTGGGACTTCAACAACAGCTACAGCTGAGGAAACACATTCCAACGGACGTCTTCAGTGAGGACCCAGGGAGGACTAAGGACTAATGTCACAGAGCACAAAATACGGCTGCTGAAACAAGAACCCATCAGGCAGACCAATTGCAGAGTTCCTGCACGCCTGATCCCGAACCTCAAGAAGGAGGTTGAAAAGATGATTGAGCTAGGGGTGATTGAGCCATCCACGAGTGAATGGTGCAGCCCAGTGGTCCTAGTCCCCAAGAAGGATGGAGAGCTTCGCTTTTGTGTTGATTTCTCAAAGTTGAATTCAGTATCTGCATTTGATCCTTACCCCATGCCGCGAGCAGATGAGCTGATCGAGCGGCTGGGGAAGGCAAGGTACCTGAAGACACTGGACCTGTGCAAAGGTTACTGGCAAGTGCCATTGTGCCCAGAAGCAAGGGAGCTGACAGCGTTCCGGGTACTGAGCGGACTGTATCATTTCCTGGTCATGCCGTTTGGTCTCCATGGAGCTGCTGCAACGTTCCAGAGGCTGATGGATGCTGTACTGAAAGACACAGGGGACTTCGCAGCAGCATACATTGACGATGTCGTCATATTCAGCGCGACTTGGTAGGAGCACGTCCAACACGTAGGCATAGTTCTCCAATGCATTGCAGACGCTGGATTAACGGCGAACCTGGCGAAGTGTAACCTAGCAAGAGACACGGTGTCATACCTGGGCTACGTCCTGGGAGGAGGACTTATCCGCCCACAAATTGATAAGGTGGAGGCGGTCAAGGGGTGTCCAGCACCAACGACAAAGAGAAGGGTGAGGTCCTTCTTGGGTCTCGTCGGCTGTATTAATGAATGCTTTAAAAAATAAATAAAATTGAAAACTGAAAATACGGGAAAAATACGGGAAAATAAAAATACGGGATGATGCCGGGACAGAGCGGTAAAATACGGGACTTTCCCGGCCAAAACGGGACAATTGACCAGTCCCACCAGGATTGCGCGGGCCTTTTTTGTGATTGTTGCGGGCTAAAATGTTTGATGTTGCGGTGTTTTTCAAAAAAATTGCGATGGAAGTTGCGGTGTTTTTTTGCTTTTTTGTGAGTATATTGCAATAGGGAGTAAATGTTTTATGGTTTCCTCTATTTAGTAGTCCATTTTAATTATCTATTTACCTATTTATTCAGGGTTGCCAACTTTTCAAGATCGCTTGGAGTGAGATTTGAACCTGGAGGGGGTGGCGAACGTTAATTGTTGACGGGGGGGTTAGCGAACGTAAGTTGTTACCGGGCGGCCTGTAAAATGGACACAAATTAAGTATTATATCGAGATCGATCGCCAGTGGTTGGCGCCAGAGCGAACTAGTAACTCATAGATATGGATCAGAGATAAATAAACTTTATCTCTGACTTTAAACTTTATCTCAGTTTAAAGTTTAAACTTATAAACTTTATCTCAGGCCCTCGCCGCTTGCGTGCGCTGCAGTGACTTCGCGGGCTACTGTTGCATTGTGGGGAATGTAGTGTTTGTGTGTGCAAAACACCATCGGGTGGCTGTGGCCTGCGGGCCGGTTCTAATAGTAATTAAATATCATCCAGGGGGCCATAGATAATCAATTCGTGGGTCGGATCTGGCCCGCGGGCCTTGACTTTGACATATGTGCTCTATGTGGTATGAAATAGTTTGGGCAGGAATGATCCCTCTCAAGATTTTGTATGCCCCGCCCCCTGAAACACAGGTGTTGGGACAGAGAATACACAATGATCCTTCTCACTTTCTTGAAATTATCCCTCGAAGTGCAACAGCTTGGTGGCAGAAATGGACTTTCCGTCTCTTAAAAGACAAAAAAAAAATCACTTGGAGTAGATGGGCTGGTGCTAGAAAGGTTAAACTTGTTGGAAATACATGTATGAACCCATCGTTGTGAAACAATAAAACACTGAAAACAAAAAAAAAACCAGTTTATCCCCGCTTTCATGTAGTGTACCGGGATACTGCTTTTCCCGATCTTTTTGCTGTTATTTTCGTCGTTCATGCTGCTTTCAGTCTGCTCCTCTTGAACGTATATATGGAAGTAAGGCGGGAGTTTGTCGACGTCACATGAAGACGACATCAGTGATTGGTCAAATTTGCGGGAAAGTTGCGGTGATTGGCTGAAGTTGCAACACTGCCCTGAATTCGCGGGGTTTGCTTGAAGTTGCGTTGAAGTTGCAAATCGCAACATCGCGACTTTCTGGAGGGTCTGATTGACAGGTATGCTTTGATGAAGATTTCCGGTTTACCCGAAAGGTTACCATACCATACCACTTTATTTATAAAGCACTTTAAAACAACAATAGTGCTGACCAAAGTGCTGTACACAGTTCATAAAAGAAAACAGGGAAAGTAATTTAAATGAAACAAAGATATAAAACAAACACAAGATTTGGAGTTACAGACACAGTCTGAGTCATTTACACTGATTTAAAAGCCAAGTCATAAAAATATGTTTTTAAATGAGTTTTAGAAACACTGAGTGAGGGAGCATGTCTGATGTACTGCGGTAACTCATTCCAAAGTTTTGGAGCCATGCATGCAACATGAAATTAAATGGGAATATAAATATATACACTATTCACAGTTGGTGGCTCCAGCTACAACCAAACCAATAAATGAATTCAGCCGCGAGGCTGCTAGTAGTTACCTACATTCAACAAGAGACTCTCTGAATCAAATCTCCCACGACACTTATAGTCTAGGCTCTGCCCCGGGCCAAACCATTGTATCGCCCTAGCGGTGTACATCCCCTCCCCCAGCAATATTATAATTAATCCATTCTTTTCTTACAGGACCTGTAACAAACACAAAGCATGGACCCCCCTTCCCTCTCAAACCAGTGATAAACCAGACTCAGAGATAAACTGAGTCAAGGCATTTACCAACTGGCACGTTTTAACCTTTTTGAGGGTGAAGGCTTCTGGTTAACTGGTTGCAAAATCACAGATGACCAAGATATATCTATTGCCCATCCTACTGCGCGGGAGGGGACCCACTATGTCCATCGCTATATGTGAAAATGGTTCCTCTATTATGGGTAAATTTATGAGGGGCGCTCTGTCTGACTTTTTGGCTGGAGTAGTTAACTGACACTCTGGGCATGACTTGCAGTAACTTAAGATGTCTAAGTGCTGTCCTGGCCAGTAAAATCTGCTAGAGATGCGACTTAGCGTCTTTGCATTTCCCATATGGCCCACCCATGGCCCGGAGTGCCCAAGCTTTAAAACCTCAGTTCTCAAACTTTTTGGAACAACTAGCTGCTCCATCTCTCTCTTCCTCCTATATAATATTTTGTCCCTCACAAAAAACTGACTTTCCCTCTTTGCTCTGTCCTGCTTTGGTAAAAAGAGACTTCAATGTAGGGTCCCTTTCCTGCAGTTCTGCTATATTTATTTCTGGCAATTTAAAATCTGGCTCAGGTATTATCACTTGTTCTTTTATTTCTGTGCCGTGTATTTTAGCCTGCCTTTTCTGCTGTCTTGTCTTTTTAGGTTTATAAGTTCTGCTGTAGGGGAGCTCATTAAGGGTCTTAACATTTTCCTGCTCTGCTTTTTTGGCACTTGACCTAGTAGCAACCATCACTTCAGCTTCACTTTGCTGGTCTCTCAACAGATCTATTAGCACTGGGACATCTCTACCCAAAATGAGTATGGTGAACTATTCATAAGTCCAACTATCAATGAGTAAACCTGACCCTTTATTTCAACCATTTACTTCAGCAGTAGGGTATGTGTGCTCATCCCCATGTATGCATTTGACATTGAGCTGACCAGTAAGTTTAAGCTGATATTTTGGTAAACAGGAAGCCAAGATCATTGGCTTGCCCCGGTATCAGGCTTTTAGCCTCTTTCCTTCCACTTTTACATTTAATAGCATGCCTTTGGCATCTTTGGGATAAAAACTGCTCTTAGTAAGGCTATAACATAGCCGATTAGTACTGCTCTTATGTTTTGGGCATACACTCACTCTGTGTCCTACTTCATTACAATTAAAACACCTGAGGACTCTCTCTGGTTTAATTTTGGCGTTGCCCCTTCTTTATCTGTATCCCTGCCAAATCAGGAGTAAGACTGCCCTCTTGTGGTAGATTTAACATACTGCATCATTGAACCACCTCGAGCTCCACCCCCTGACTCACCGGACTCTCTGTGTTGGCGTCGTTCATTGGTGAACTTGCCCAGCTTGAATGTCCCCTCGGCCCGGCTTGCTGAAACGTAGGCTTCCACCAGCTTGACTGCCTGAAGAGTTGAACTAGGGCTGCGTTCGATAATCCAACTCCGCAGATCAGGATTGATCATCTGCAAGTACTGCTCCATGATGATCTCGTCACCAATCTGTTCTTTGGACTTTTCGCTCGGTGTCATCCACTTTTCATAGAGACCTTTGAGGCGAGTGTACAGCTCTTTCGGTGTTTCGTCTTCGCGTACGTCTTGATTTCTGAACCTTTGCCGGTAAGTTTCTTTGTTTATCTCATATTTTCACAGTATCGCATCTTTTACGTTGTCATAGTCTAACGCCTCTTCGGCGTCCATCGCAATCTAAGCGGCGCGGGCTTTTCCATCTAGCAGCAGCACCAAGTGTAGCGCCCAGCTCTCTTGTGGCCATGACACCGCCCGTGTGAGTCTCTCGAACATGATTAGAACATTTTCAATTTCGTCAGAGTCTTTAAGCATTGACATTCATGGTGCTGGGCAGCTAGGCAGTACAGGCATTTGTACTATCTGTCTGTGTGTTGCGTATTCCGCCAGTGTGCCCCTTCAATATCCGCGTTTGCCTCTGCGCCGTTCTTTCATCTTCCTCCTCCTCCTCACCATGCTCTGCTTGTTGGCTCACAGTCCGACTTCTTTGCATTTGCTCTTGGAGTAGGTTGAATTGATGCTTCATCGAATGCCATTGCTGTTCTTTTTTTGCAGTTTCATGCTTCCACTGCTCGTCCTTACTCCTCTGGTTCTGCATCAGAGTCTGCAGCATGTTACATACTCTCTCCATGTTTGTTTCGGTTGAGGCCACCGCTTCGCCTAACGAGGTGGGTTGTGTTTTAGTTCTTTCTCCGTCGTTGGTCTCTTCTTGTAGCTGAACTTGCGCTTGTTTCTTTGGAGCCATTGCTGTCGCCTGCACACGACGTTGCCGTGAGTCGAACGTCTTCTTATGTCAGACCACTTCCACGGTCGTATGTTGGACCGCTGCTGCCACCATATGTAATGTTGTTGCTACCCCTTTGATGAGGATTTCGGGTTTACACGCACCCGAGAGGTTGGCCTAAAGGCCCATTCACACCCTACGGTAATTACGGATACGGACCCTTTCGTCCGGTTCCGGAGGTCGTTTCATCCGTCAGTGGGTCCGTTGCCAGAGCGCTTACGAATCCGTAGCAACGGAGCAATATAAACAGGAAATCAGGGGGCAGTAGAGAGTCAGAAGCATCGGACGTACACCAATTCGGGAAAATCAATGAAGAAGAGTACTGGACTTTAAAAAATGACGCTCGAGTTAGAAGAGAAACTTTGCGAGTTGGTTAGAGGCTACATTCTGCTACGGTGCCAGGTCATCGCGATAAACAGCGATGCAAAAACAGCTGGGAGGAGATTGCTGGTGCGCCGGTGCCGGAAATTTGACTATACTGCCCTCTAGAGGATGTATTTAAAAAAATCATAACAACGTTGGAACCGGAAAGAGGTATAGTGGCCCCCTACGGAGGCTACGTTTGGTACGGACGGACGAAATTCGTCCGTGTCCGGAGGTATAAAGCAGGCTTAAGAGTGTGGGTTGGCGAATCTCAGGAAGGACGTCAGCGTATAAGATACCAAAAGATGATTTATTGTAAAGTAAAATTCATTTATATAGCACTTCTCACAGGCACAAGCCACAAAGTGCTTTACAACGGAAAATAAAATATAATAACAAAAAATAAAAACACAAAAACACACTATAAAACAGAAATAAAATACAGTGCACAAGGTCAACGGCTGCAACCTCCACCACTAACTAAACGCCTGCGTAAAAAGAAAAGTCTTTAGCTGTTTTTTAAAAGTATCCACAGAGTCGTCTGATCTTAAATGTGGAGGAAGTGTGTTCCACAGTTTTGGAGCAACCACCTTAAACGCTCGGTCTCCACGAGTCTTTAGACATGAGCGTGGCACAGACAGTAAACTCAGGTTGTTTGACCTGAGTGATCGCAATGAAGTGTAGGGGTGGAGCAGGTCAGCGACATACACAGGAGCTGTGTTGTGTAGTGCTCTGTATGTTAAAGTTAAAATCTTGAACTGGATCCTGAATTCTACAGGAAGCCAGTGTAAGGATTTTTAAATGAGTGTTATGCGAGACCGTCTGCTTGACTTGGTCAGTAACCTCGCTGCAGCGTTTTGAATTATCTGTAAACGTCCACGAGCTGATACACTGAGAGATGAAAACAAGGCATTACAGTAGTCTATGCGAGATGAAATAAACGCATGGATCAGCATCTCTAGATCTGCTGTTGAAACCATAGATCTCAGTTTACTGATATTTCTCGAGTGGAAGAAACAGGATCTTGACAGCTGTTTAACATGAGAATCAAATGCTAAAGACTGATCGAAAATAACTCCCAGATTTCGGAGGCTAGAGTGGACAGCAGAGAAAAGAAGCCCAAGATTTTGCTTAATCGTTTGACTAAGCCTTTCGGGAGCAATGATCAAAAGGAAACTTCCTGCTTTCCTCCTGTACAGACGCTTTTCTGCTAGCTCTGCCTGTCCTTTACTGTTTTTTCATTTATTGGAGTTATAACTACAAGTTAAGTTATTTTTACAAGTTAAAAGGATCCATTACTCATTACTTCACTTGGTAAGCTTTTTTTCATTCATCTGTAAAGGATAATTTAGCATTTTTGACGAGTGAACTGTTATTTGTGCCTCAACCTTGTGAGTTAGTGGTTTTAGTGCACTGTTCTATCAGCAGCTGATATTTTCCCAACTGTGAAATACCTGCCAGAACTTCTTGGGTGTTAATTTTGCACTTGGATTTTTAACTTGGATATTTGAGCCTTGTGTGCCCGGTTCTCTTGATATTGCCTCGATTATGGCTCATGCTTCCACATCATCTATTTGCTCTGAGTGTATCAAACTGTCTCAGAGGGTGGCAGAACTTCAGGAAAGAATCCATACCCTACATTCTATAAGGGAGGATGAGGAATATCTGGACTCGATTCTTGCCACACGAGCTGCTGATAAAACCATCCCTGTGACTGGCAAAGAAAGAGACATTTCTCTGCATTGTCGCTGGGATGTGCTGGGGGCAAAGCCTAAGCTCATCTTGGCCTCAACTCCTAATCCCATTAACAACAACAATGATAAGGGCTGGACTCTTGTTCGGGGGAAGGGACGTTGCAGAAACCAGCACAGCAGCGGTGGCAAGCAGCAATCTTCAGAACAGAACATTCCTTTAGATAACAGATATGAAGCTCTCGCCTCAACTGGAGTAGCAGGAATAGAGCAGTCTCACCACAACATACTGCCTCCCTCTCCAGGACATCAAGGACATCAAACACACCCCAATCAGCATCAGAGAACTAATTCCAGTCTGGCTGCTAAGCAACAGCAACAGCATGCAAATAACTCTGGCCATTCACGGACCAACCACCAGGCTGCCAACTGTGTTAGCGAGCAGCATGCTAACAAGCATGCTAAGAGTCGTCCCAACCGCCAGCCTGGAATCCGTGCCAGTTAACGGCTAACTAATGAGCATGCTAATAGGGTTTGCCATCGGGATGCTAACCATGTTAGCAATCGGGGTGCTAACCATGTTGGCCATCGGGATGCTAACCATGTTAGCCGCCGAGGCATTAACGGTGAAAGAAGACGAGGAACACCGCCACAGCCCAAAACGCTGCTAATTGGGGACTCAGTCATCAGAGATGTATGGAGCAACAGTATTAAGGCCTTTTGCTTTCCTCGTGTTACTGTCTGTGAAGTGATACCCATGATTCCACACATATTGCATGACCATCCAGCTACGGAAAGACTGATTGTACATGTCGGCTCTAGCGATGTTTACAAACAACAGTCTGAGATTCTGAAACAGGATTTTAACCATCTGCTCGACATTCTGGAGTTTTCCCAGTGTGAAGTGTTCATTTCTGGACCGATACCAACTGCACGTCGAGGCAGTGGTCACTTTACCAGACTGCTGGCTCTAAACAGCTGGCTCACTACAGCCTGTGCACATCGGAAGGTAAACTTCATTGACAATTTCAACATCTTTTGGAGGCGTCCTGAGCTTTTTAAACCGGATCAGCTTCACCCTAACAGGGCTGGGACTCAAATGCTTGTGGATAATCTAATGTATGGAATCACTCACATGCGGAACCTGCACCCAACCGCCAGCAGTAACGTCAGTAATGTCAGTCAAAGGATCCAGGAGCCCACCATCTCCTGTCAGAGAATCTGTCCACAGTCTCAGAGGTAAACTCCAGGAGATTGAAGAGGTTCTGCAACACTACAGTCTGCAGTCTTGTAGGAACTCGACTACTTCTCCTGCACACTCAGTGACTCAGGTCTGACACACTGGAACCCATGCTCCTAGTCAGAGTTACATTCCAGTTATTTTAAATTAGCCGGTGGCATGGCTCTCAGAATCGAAATAAAAATGTAATCAGAAGAAAACACAAGGGCACAAAACATTGTAACAAACAAAATTTGATCCCAGTGAAATGCACAAGTGATGCTGATCAAACACATCAAGTCTTCAAAGTCTCCTTACTAAACGTCCGCTCACTCACAAACAAGTCTTTTATAATAGCTAAATTAATTGAAGATTATTGTCTGGACTTTTTTTTTCTAACAGAGACTTGGCTTGATAGCAATGGAGCAATAGTGCTAAATGAAGCCTCGCCTCCTGACTTTAACTATTTTAATGTCTCTAGAGTAAATAAGAGAGGTGGTGGTGTTGCATGTTTTTACCATAAAGCATTCCGCTGTAAGCAGATCTCATTAGGGGAACATCCCACGTTTGAATATCTGGCAGTACAACTCAACAGTACTTATTCAGTTCTTTTGATTGTTATCTATCATCCTCCCAGACTACATGCAGACTTTTTTGAAGATTTTGAAGAAATGCTTTCAATGATTTTAATTGATTTTGATTATGTTTTAATTGCTGGGGATTTTAATATTCACATGGATATATCCACAAATCCAATCACTTCAGAGTTCATGAGGATGCTTAACTCTTTTGATCTCATACAGCATGTATCAGGCCTAACTCATAAGCATGGCCACATTTTAGATTTGATAATTTCTAAAAGCATAGAGGTTAATAATACTGAAATTATTGATGTTGCAATCTCTGACCATTTTGGTGTATTTTTCAATATGTCATTATCTACTAGAACACTCAGTGAAAAGCGCACAATAACCAAGCGTTATCTCAGTGCTGGCAGTGCCGTGGCCTTCACAGACATGATGTAGTCCCTCCCTCCTCTCTCAGAAAATGGGAATGAGCTAGTTGAAACATTCACACACAGAGTTAAGAACTGTATTGATGCTGTGGCACCAAAGGTAACTAAAATGATCTCTGGTAAAATTAGGATGCCCTGGAGAAACACTCCTTCTATTGTAAAATTTAGGCAAGATTGTAGGCAGGCTGAGAGACGTTGGCGAAGGTCAAAATTGCAAGTACATTTTGATATTTATAAAACTACATTGCACAATTACAACAGTGAAGTGAAATCAGCAAGGAAAAACTATTTCTCTACCTTAATCAATTCATCAAATAATAACTCGGCTGTCTTGTTCAGAAGTATAGATCAGCTAGTAAACCCCACCTCCTGTTTCTTCCCTGAGACTGTTTCAGTTGAAAAATGTGATGAGTTTGCAATATTTTTTAGGGACAAGATTACTAGTATAAGGCAGAACATAGCAACAAGCACTAATAGACTATCAACCCTTATATCAGTTACTCAGCCTAACTTTAATATGTCTTATTTCCAAGAAGTTGACATGGTAACACTACTTGATGTGATTTCATCACTAAAATCCTCCTTGTGAACTGGACCCTTTACCTACATGCTTTTTCAAGCAGGTTCTGAGCTCATTAGCAAATGATGTTCTAACGATTGTTAATCAGTCTCTGCAATTGGGTGAATTCCCTAACTTTTTAAAAACAGCAATGGTTAAACCACTATTAAAGAACAGAAATCTTGATCCCACAATTCTCAATAATTATCGACCTATATCTAACGTTTCCTTTCTTAGCAAAATCATTGAAAAAGTTGTGTCAATCCAGTTGAATGATTATGTAAAAGTAAATCAAATAAATGACACTGAACTGAAACAGCCCTAGTTAAGGTAGTAAATGACTTGAGATTGAATAAGGATGCAGGCAAACTCATAGTCCTTTTTCTGCTGGATTTAAGCGCTGCTTTTGACACGGTTGATCACGAAATTCTTCTTGATCGACTACTGAGTTGGGTAGGCCTTAGTGGCTTAGTCTTAGACTGGTTTAGATCGTACCTAACTGGGCGTGATTACTATGTAGCATTAGGTACCTCTTCCTCCACACACTTGTGGCGTCCCCCAAGGATCAATTCTTGGGCCATTACTATTCAACCTATATATGCTTCCGTTACCACACATCATTAATAAACATGGTATTAGTTATCATCAATATGCAGATGACACTCAACTTTATATTTCTCTAGAACCTAAGGCCCTAAAATCAATTTGCTCACTGTTTGACTGCATAGATGATATACAGACATGGATGTCTGACAATTTTCTGCAATTAAATAAACAGAAGACAGAGGTTCTTGTTCTTGGCAGTGATTCACACAAGAATGATGTCCAGACCTATTTAAATCAAATGAATCTGAATGCCAGACAATGTGTTAAGAACTTGGGCATCACCTTTGATAATGAGCTCAGCTTCAAATCACACATCATGACTACATGCAAGACAGCTTATTTTCACCTTCGAAACATTGCTAAGGTCCGAGATATGCTCACTCCTGCTGACAGTGAAAAACTTGTCCATGCATTTATCACATCAAGGCTAGATTATTGTAACGCTGTTCTGTCTGCTCTTCCAAAGAGCTCTATTTCGCACCTACAGAGAGTTCAGAATGCGGCTGCAAGGGTTCTGACCCGCAGGAGAAAGAGAGATCATATTACACCTGCACTCCACTCACTGCTCTGGTTCCTGTCAGCTTTAGGATAGATTTTAAGGTTCTAGTCATGGTTTTTAAATGTCTTCATGGTCTTGCCCCTCTTTACCTCAGTGAAATGATGGTTAGATATGTTCCAGTCAGGTCTCTGAGGTCTTCAAACAGTAATCTACTGGTGATTCCTAGATGCCAATTAAAGATTGGCGAGGGTGCTTTTAGCCACTATGGCCCAAAGCTCTGGAATTCTCTTCCTGAAGAGCTCAGAGGCTGTTTAGATCTGCTTTTAGTTAAGAAACTCTAGTCTATTATTTTATAATTTGTCACTTTATTTAATTATTTCTTTTTATCTTTAATTTTAATATTTTATTGTTATCTTCTTATATTTACTTCCTCTTTAGATCTGCTTTTAGTTAAACTTTGTCTCTCTCCTCAGCAGAAACTTATTGCAGAGGTTGTGACTTCTCTCCTGGTATGTGTATACACAGGCAACGCCAGACGCAGTTCATAGGGAACTGTCAGGATCAGGGGATCTAACTCGACAAGAGTCGAGAGGTTTGGTGGTCGAACGGGGGGTATACAGGTGGCACCATTGGTGGTTACCAGGCAGGGTAACTGAGTGATTGGGAATTTCACCCTCGGCTGGGAGTCGAGCACCAGGTGGCCGTGCATAACTGTGGGCCGATGAGCACACAGTTTGCATAAAACCAGTGAGAGTGAAGGTCACGCTCTGTGTGAGTGTTTGTTGTTCTAGAGAGCGTGGGTGAGCTAAATCTGTTGTAATTATCTTAATAGTTTTATTTACTTTACTTTTTTATTATATTGTTTACTTTTTTACATTTTATGTTATTTTACTTTAATTTCTTCTAACATTTCCTTTTTGTCTTCTCCTTTTTATGTTTCTTTTATTTATACTGTAAAGCACTTTGAGTTGCATGTATGTATGAAAGGTGCTATACAAATAAAGATTATTATTATTAGATTATTATTAATACCTCAGTCTTGTTGTCATTTAGCTGTAGGAAGTTATTTGAGGTCCATTCTCTGATTGTGCGACGTGAAAGAAATTACATGAAATTAAACGGGAATATAAATATATACACTATTCACAGTTGGTGGCTCCAACTACAACCAAACCAATAAATGAAGTCAGCAACTTCTACTACAAAGGCTGCTAGTAGTTACCTACATTCCACAAGAGACTCCCTGAATCAAATCTCCCACGACACTTATAGTCTAGGCTCCGCCCCGGGCCAAACTATTGTATCGCCCTAGGGGTGTACATCCCCGCCCAGCAATACTTTAATTCACCCATTCTTTTCTTACAGGACCTGTAACAAACACAAAGCATGGACCCCCCTTCCCTCTCAAACCAGGGGATCCTCTTGGCCCAGAGAAAAGGGACCCCTGCTCCAGCCAGCATTCTTTTCATACCCATCGACCCTACAAGATCTCCGGTCAGTATTCTCCTCTGTATCTCTCAGATTGTGCATTAGGATCTCTATAGTCCCTTAGGACCACCTTAAAGTGGGTGATGGGGTATGCTGGTCACCACATCACACCCTCTAAGGAACTTTTTAAAGTCTGGAGGTGGAAGGTGTATGATCATTGGCCCCATGACCAAATGTCCCTCCTGGATGCAATGGATGAAGATGGCTTCACGAATATAGTTGCCTCTCTCCTCTCTATAATGTTCACTTTTTCTCTTGCCTTATTGAATTGCCATTTCAAATGGAGAGGTGTTTGATCGGTGAATAGCCGATGTGTGATCCCACGTCCTAACGACCCCGTCACCAGTTGTTTGAAGATGATTCCATCACAGTATGGAGGTTCACAAGCAGCGTTATCACCATTAGGCGATTTACATTTAGCGTATATTGCATACATTTCGTTATGTGTTGAATTGTGAACTCGAGAATAAACCTCTATCGCTCCGGTTAACGTTAGGGTGACCAAACATCCGTATTTCCCGGGACATGTCCGTATTTCACGTCCGGCGTCCCGGGTTTTTTTTTTTTATTAGGAAATGTCCTGGTTTTTAAATTACCTTCATCGGGCCATTAATTCTACAGGCACCAGGACCCTGAGCACGGCGCTGCATGACACGGAATCCCTGAGCCTCATCAGTTGAGCCTCATCGTACTCAACTGGTGGACCGCGGTCCGGATCCGGGAGAGACGGGAGGATTAATTTTAAAGCGGAGTGTTACGTTCCCCCCAATTTTGATTGGACATAAATTTAAGTAGATTTCTCGATGGGACCAATTAGGTTTACAAATTTATATGTAATTCATTGGACCTTTGGCGAGCTACTCGGAAAGGGGTGGCGAGCTACTGGTAGCTCGCGAGCGACGTGCTGGAGACCCCTGCCATAGTTGCTTAGGTACAGTCTTTGCCACAGACCAGTTGCTTACATGTCATACATTTTGTTCACCGCTACAGGCCAACGACAGGTGTCTCCCTTCACCGAATACAGTCGTGCCATTTGATCCATAACATCAACGCCACATTTAGTCGTGTTGTAATAGGAAACAGTTTCAGGCAGTTTCTTTGTGCCATTATCAATTGAAACTGTCTGTTGCATTATGCTAAGGATGCATAAATTTTTTAGCTTATGCCTGGTAAATCGTTAGTTATTTTTCCAGCCTGCAACACCTTGGCGCCAACTCACATCTGATTTAATTCATTGTACCAAGAATAGTGGTTTTGTTCGCTTTGTAAATAAATTGTCAGTCGTTACATTTCTTCCTTTACCTGTGAAAGGCACCATCAAAAGCAACACAATATTTTCAGATAACCGTTGACCAGCCAACCTGCTTTCATCTTTCCCCAGATAGGGAACTGCGTTCAGCACATATTTAGTCTCAACGTCAGCGGCCACCCAGAACTTAATCCCAAATTTATCGGGTTTATAGGCCATGTACTGAGTGAAACGACAGTGGGCCTTTGACACATTTCTGTGTCAGCATGTCCAGTAGGCTACTTGCTTTGGGGTGTACAGCATTCTGCTTGCCATTTTTATAATGCACTATGCAACCATTCAAACGCCCAAACCAAGTTTTCAAGCAAACCGCGTTGCTGTTCGATCGCCCAAGCAGTTTTCACTCAAACTGTGTTGCCGCCTCGACTAATTTATAGTTTGCATTGCCTCATGAATGCTATTGTGAATAAAGTGTTCATAACAGCACTGCCCATGCCATCATCTCAGTTTTACATCGCTTGCATACAAAGGTATGCATTTATATATGTAACCAGGGCTCTAAATTAACACCCGCCAACCCGCCAAATGCGGGTAAAAAATCATTTTGGCGGGTGCTAAAAAAAACTTACTAGCCAATTTGGCCAGTGATGCAAGAGGCATTACATCATGTATGATACACAAGTCTCCGTTCTCACTCATTTATCCCCTGGCAGTACTTTCTACATTTCCCATGAATACTACATGCCTTAGCTACGTCATGATATTACACGCCAATTGGCTGCGCGCGGTTTGTAGTGAAACATGAGACCGCGTGAAACCATGGAAACGAACGCTAACGCCACTGAACGTACTTCGTGGTGTTAACAGACTTCAAGAGGTAGTTACCGTTAACGTGTACTTTAGGCTAACTATTAAACTAAATGCGGCGGTGGTTGGGACTTGGAGCACCTGGGGGGGAGAAGAGGAGCGAGAAGAGGAACAATGCAGGTGATGAGGAAAGGGAAAATAAAAAAAGAAAATTTAATGCCAAATGGCTGACGGGCCGGGAATGGCTAGTGTTCGACAATGAAAATGTGCTAATGTTTTGTCAAAATTGTCGCACTTACGGTAAAGAAAAGAATAAAACGAACAATTTCGTGGTTGGAACCAATAATTTTAAAATAGAATCTATAAAGGACCATGAGAAAGCACAAAGCCATCAGGAGAGCCTACGAATTAAGGCTGCAAAGACAGGTCCTATCGAAGAGAGCCAAGCCTCGCTTTATTGAACGCATCGGAGATGGAAAAGATGCAGTTACTTTTTCGAAATGCCCACGCCCTCGGAAAAAAACGCAGGCCTTTCACCGACTTCGAATGGATGTGTGAGTAAGTAAATTAACGTTATTATTCATATTACTATTCTTTACTATTCAGAGTGCTTCTATGCTACATGCTACTATTAGTGGCTTCATTTACAAGAAAAATAATTTCAGGGTGGACAGGAAGAAAGGCTTGAACATAGGAGAGACATACACAAATGCCTACCAGGCAAAAGAGTTTATTCACTACATTGCAGAGGATGAGAGAAGAAATATGAGGGCAAGATTATCAGATGGCAAGTTCATCTCGGTCATGTCAGATGGATCCCTGGACAGTGCAGTGATGGAAGAAGAAATGGTTTACGTTAGGAGTTCCAGTGAGGGAAAGGTCAAAGTTGATTTTGTTGGGGTAAAAGCTGTCTCAAAGCCAGATGCTACAAATATAGCTGAAGCAGTGTGTAGTATAATGGAACGTGAAGTCGGTACTGATTGGAAGAACAAGCTAGTGGCAATCACCACAGATGGAGCATCTGTAATGACAGGAGTAAACAACGGTGTAGTCACAAAACTGCGTGCAGACAGACCAAATGTGCTGGGGATTCACTGCATGGCCCATAAGCTAGAGCTAGCCTTTTCAGACGCATTAAGGAAAAATGTGATGGCCAGGAAAGTTGAGGACCTGTTGAGTGGACTCTACACTTTATATCACAAGAGTGGTGTGAACAGAGCCAGTCTAAAGCAAAACTTCCAAGAGCTGCACATGAAGGCTTTGATACCAACCAGAGTAGGTGGAACACGGTGGCTACCACATCTCTTCAAAGCACTTGACCATTTTCTCAGGGGATATGCTGGCATTATACACAACTTAGAGGAGAAGGTATGTAAATGAACAGCATACTAAAACCAGCAATGTAAATGGGTTATTTAATGTTTGCTTTCTTTATTCATCAGTGTTAAATGCTGTCTCATATAATACAGTTATTTTGTTGTAGTCCCAGGAGTCCTCGAACATCAATGCTGTTCTGAGGGCAAAAGCCAAGGGGTTCCTTAACATAGGGAAGAATGGTGGAGTGCTCAGGTTTTGCTGCCTTCTCCATGACACCATCTATCAACTGAGCAATCTCTCCAAGTTACTGCAGAGGTCAGTGTCAACCCTGGCTGAAGCACAGAGCTGCCTGTCCTCCACTCAGGCTGTCATAGAAAAGTACAAGTCAAGGTATCACATATCCTATAATTTATCATTTGATTTTAGGCTGTGTTGGGGTGTTTATAACTCAGTATAAATAAAAAGGGAATGAAAAGATGCTCATTCATCCATCTATCTCTGCACAACTGTAGACCTGGGCCTAAGCTGAAAGCAGTGCTGGACAGAGACACCTATGAGGGAGTCCTCCTGAAGTCTACTGATGCCGACCAGCATGACAAGGCAAAGAATGAGCTAATCGATTCCCTGTGCCGGTGCATCACTGCTAGATTTAGTGATGTGAACAGTGGCGTCCTGCAGGCTATGCGGCTGACCAGTTTCCAGTGCTGGCCAGAGGCAGACACAAGTTCAGGTTAGGAATTCAAATGTAATTAACAAATCATTACACATTTTAGGTTTTAAGACAACTGCTTAACATTATGTCAATGTTTTCCTGTTCTGAGATTTTGGTGATGGAGAGGTAGACAAACTCATCAATCATTTCCGACCTCTTTTACTGTCTGCTGGAGTGGATGTGGAGTTGATCCATGATCAATGGACAATTCTCAAGACTGAACTGTACACAGCAGGATTTAGCCAAGGTACTTGGAGGATAGATAGATAGATAGATAGATAGATAGATAGATAGATAGATAGATAGATAGATAGATAGATAGATAGATAGATAGATAGATAGATAGATAGATAGATAGATAGATAGATAGATAGATAGATAGATAGATAGATACTTTATGCACATGTCTACTATTGTGTTTAACTTTACTTTTTCAGGAAGCAGAGTAAATGTCATTTGTTAAAGGCAATCCAAATTTGATGCCATCTTTTAATAACTAAAGTTGAATTAGAAAAGGTGTCATTGCAAGTGCATAATGCATATTGTCTGTCTCACCCTGCTACAGGAAATTATGAGAAGACCTGGCCTACTGTCAACAGAATGCTGCGACATCGGTGTTCTGATATCCTCGATCTTTTTGATGTTTTCCTCACAATCCCTGCAACAACAGCTGACTGCGAAAGAGGGTTCAGTGTCATGAAGCAGGTGAAAAGTGACTGGCGCTCATGCCTTAAAGATGATACCCTCTCTGACCTCTTGAAAATACAGTTGTGCTCACCTGACATAACTAACTTTGACCCGTCCAAAGCCATTGATATATGGCATGCTGATGGGGTGTGCTCACGCAGGCCTAACTTTGTGTGCAAACGTGCCGCAAAAAATCAGAGTAGCTCGGATTCCGATGCCACTTCTGAATAAGAGCTCTGAAGTCAAATAATATCTGATATAATAATATTTCGGTGTATATATTATGGTATGTTTTTCATGCAATGTTAATAAAATTATCAAATGCATTCAGTGGTACTCATTTCTCTTATTTTTATCGCATAAAATTTGGCTAGTTGAAGTTCTGATTGGCCGGTAACTTTAGAGAGTTACTAGCCACATTGGCTAGTGGTCAAAAAAGTTAATTTAGAGCCCTGTATGTAACTCTAATTCATTCATTTGTAATGCCAGTGTTTCAACAACGCATAAAAGCAGCCATACATAATGTATGCATTTACATAATAAGTGTTAGCCAACAGCTAGCCCTGGCAAAGACCCGTATTTCCTTTGAGATATTGACTTGATAAGTAGGTTACCATTCGCAGAATTCCTACAAACTACTAAAGCATTTATTAGGCAATGCAAGACTCACTCAGTTTGAAAACCGTTGATGTAAACTTGTATATAGTATATATTAAATAATATTAATAAATAAATTATATATTTTAAGACTTTGGAAAGTGAAAAATTTTCACTTTTGATCATCGGACGAATTCCGTTTTTTCTTTACACACACTCAGTTTGAACTTTGTGATTAATTTTGTTTTGAAAACTATTGATGTTTATTTATTTATACTAAATATTAAATGACATATGAATCTTTGCGACACCCGCTGGCAGAAAAGAGAATCACAGTCTTGAAGTGTAGGTGATGACGGCAATATTACAGAGATACGAGCGAAATCAATTTAAACTAGCCTGTACAGGCTTTCTTTTAACAATGTAAAAATGCTAGTTTATTAAAAGAACAACTCTGGGAAAAGTCATGAAAGAAGGTTTCTGAAATTGGATCCAGTGCAAAGATATATATATATATATATATATATATATATATATATATATATATTGTGCTGCTGCGGTCAAGTGACCAGTGCTCCACGCTTCTAGGTATCGCTTATACCTAGAATAAGTAGGTTGTGGCGTTTCTAGTAAGACGCCACAGCGGTCAAATGACCAGCGCTTGGTGCTTCTAGTGTTAATTAGCCTGGTAACAAAACTCTCATCAACAGGGTGAAAAGCGGAAAGAACATTATTTACTTTAGGTTGTGATTTAGTGGAGTCCAAGTGGCAGGTGATAGGCTGAAATTCTGAGTGAATGTTACTGAATTTCCTGGTAAAGAATGATAAAAATTCACTACAGACAGTGATGGCATAGTTACCTTGAAAAAGTAATCCGATTACTGATTACTCCTTTTAAAAGTAACTTAGTTACGTTACTGATTACTTTATTTTAAAAGTAACTACGTTAGATTACAAGTTACTTTAGTAGTTACATTCAGCAGCAAAATTTATTTTTCCAATACTCACTTTATTGGAAGTGCATTTTTTAACAGTAACAATGTATTGAAGCAGGTTCGGTAACCGAGGCAGAAACTGCTTAATCCAAAAATCCTGAGGAGGGAAACTTTATTGATAATGCAACCCTGGCGCACGCAGGCTCCGCCCCCAGTGTCACCTAAGACTCCTTGAGTGGCCAAGTGTCTGTCCGTTAGGGAATTCACCGTGAGTAGTAGTCGCTACAGTATCTCCTGACATTACGTTTGTGTTGCTGCGCGGTATTATTTGTAAATTTATTTGTTAACGTAATACAAGCAAACTGTTCAGTCAGACAGCTATTTGTTGTGAAACTAAATACCATTACAATTTCAAGCATTTTAAAGTAGGCTACGTTAGTCAAAATTCCAGCACTTTTCAAACCTGAAACACAAGGCAACATTAAAATTCTTCAGGTAAATGTTCCTTCCCGTTTTTGAGGGGTGTTTCTTTATATTACCACATATCGTTACGGGAGGACACTACACAAAATGATTTGTAAAACGTGCTCGCGCTCTCACAGGGTCGTGCGCAGAGTGCGGAGTCGAGCGCTACGGTCAGACACAAAAGTAGAAGTCAAGAAGAAAGCAAAAATATATTATACTAGGGACAATAAAACGCAGGGTTATTAACTGTTCCTAGGATCAAAAAGATCACAGCAGGTGGAAGAGCCTTTTCTTTTAAAGCTCCACAACTGTGGAATAATCTTTCTGCCTTTATTCGGGACTCAGACACAGTCTCAATGCTTAAAACTTAGTTTGGCCTTTGAATAATCTGTTACATATTTACCACATCACATATCTTTCTTCTCCGATGTTCACCTGGGGAGTAACACTGCAGTCGGAGCCTATAATACCAGTATCATCACTCCGACATGGAATGAAAACCTGGCGTTCATCACAAGACATTTACATTGACAATATCTACACCCAGAACTTTCATTCTAGTTACCTTATACTTAGCCTGATTGTGTGATTTATTTGTGACTTGTGTATTCGTCTGTATAATTTGTTTTTGTGTAATTTGTATGTTAACGGGCCGCCCAATGGAGGATGGGTTCCCTTTTGAGTCTTGGTCCTCCCAAGGTTTCTTCCTATTCCCCACCATCTAGGGAGTTTTTCTTTGCCACTGTCGCCTCTGGCTTGCTCATTAGGGATTTGGACCCATAGTATTGTTAACCTTGTAAATCCTGTAAAGTGCTTTGTAACAACATGTGTTGTCAAAAGCGCTATACAAATATATTTGATTTGATTTAGAGCAAACTATTCGAAGGCTGCGGTGTCTCTACGCTTCACTTCCGGTGCCTCCATGACAGCAGCTATTCTCTTGAGAACCACATGGTGGGGCTGACCAAACTTCTCATCCAATGCTGCCATGGTGTCTGAGTATGGAGTGGGCGAGTTTAGGTAAGAATCTGCTATTAGACAGGCCTCTTCAAGTTTCAAGTGGTCGATAAGGACTTGATATTTAAAGAGCTCTGTGCCGTCTTCAGGTAGATGATTCTCCAGACTTATCTTAAGTCTTGCATACTCCACTGGAGCTCTACTTTTGAAGATTGGAATTCTCGGCTTGGGCCCTCTATACACTTTCTACCCAGACACAGATGATGCGAATGATTGCTGCCCACCCTGGGATGGAGGCTGGCCTGCTCTTGGGCTATGCAAGTAACTGGAGTGTTGGCCAGGTCCGTATCGGATTCTGAGGCTTGAGGGACTGAAGATTGAGGACGAGCTTCGCATTCCCGTGGTTGGCAGTGGCAGAGCAGCTGCGGGCCCGCTGGGCTGCTTGGCCCCTGAGAAGTAGCATGCTCGGTTTGTGGGAGGCAGGCTAGCTACTGGCATTGATCTTGAAGCAGCGCTCTGCTTCAATAGCTGTAGCTCCTTCATCATTCTGTCTATTGCTGAGACCATTTGATCTTTATCGTAGCCCTCTGGCTGTGATAGTGGCCATGGTGGGGGAGGCAGCCAGTCACTGTAGTTCTTTGCTTCTCTGTCTTGTGGTGAGTGTCATCTCGACTCCTTCCTCCATGTTGGGCATCCACTCCCTCCCCGGTGAGTATATCTGCATCTCTGTCAGTCCACTGAGATGTTGTCTATAGCTGGCTTGTCATCGGGCGAGGGGGTACATCAGTCGCCCGCAGGTCCCTTGTACTCAGATACCAGACTTGGGTTGGAAGAATTCCTAAGCGGAGTGCTGAGTCCGTGTCGCAGAGAGATTTAGACCAACTCGAAGGGTATATTTTTAAAGCCCGTAGGGTGAATTTATTCACTACACACGTGTAGACAAAAGGAAAAGAAAAACTTGTAACAAAGAAAACAAACGAAGGTTAAAAATCATGGCGTTGCCAGCAGAGATTCAAACTGTACATTAGTAAGTTATAGCAACCTCACAATTACTGACTCACGGCAGTCAATACGTACACGTTTCACCAGCAAAAACCCAACCAACCCTCCTCAACAAACAATCCCTTGTCCCTATATACCCATAACCCCACCCTCTGCCTAATTGGACCCTACCAATTACAGAATGGGGTGCACGTATAGGGGTATGCAATGAAATGGTTTTAACAAACACATACATATGACAAATAACCTACACAACACACACAACACAGGTACCTTCTGACAGTATTTACATGGATATCCATTATGTGTTATTTACCTTTGTGTACTTTTCCCCAGGATGCTTCAACTGCCCCCCCCTCTATGCTATACTGGCCATGGGCTCTTCTGGCCTGCATAAAAGAAGCCCTGAGAGGTGCCTGCACTCCCTTGTGTTTCCAACACAGGTAAGTATACATTCTCCAGTGCAAAACATAATTCATAAAACATATAATGACATTAATTAATCACAGTCTTTGCAGTAATGGGGATGAGACAGGCTCCTCTGACCTCATCACACCCCCCCCCCCCCCCCCCCTTAAGTCGGTCACTCCTCAGAGTTACGCGAAAGAAAGTCAGCTGTAACATTTTGAGCCCCCTTTCGGTATCTGACCTGAAATTTAAAGGGTTGCATTGACAATGTCCACCTTGTGATGCGAGCATTAGTGTCCTTCATGTGGTGCATCCATTGCAATGCTCTGTGGTCAGTCTCTAGCACAAACTCTGCACCCAACAGATAATATTTCAACGAGTCCAGGGCCCATTTAATCGCCAGAGCCTCTTTCTCTATCGTTGAATAGTTCTGTTCTCTTGGGAACAGTTTCCTGCTGATGTACAGGACAGGCTGCAACATGTCCGATTGTCCCTGGAGCAACACTGCTCCTAATCCACATCCTGATGCATCTGTTTGCACCACAAACTGCTCATCCGGATCAGGACTCCTCAGGACTGGATCTGAACACAAGCACTCTTTTAGATCTGTGAATGCTCTCTCGCAGTCCTCCGTCCATTTGATGCGTTGGGGCATGTCCTTTTTGGTCAAGTTCGTTAGAGCCGCTGCCCTGCTGGAGAAGTTCGGGATGAACCTCCTGTACCAGCCCACCAGCCCTAAGAACGACCTCACCCTCCTTTTTGTTGTTGGTGTAGGTGTGTTCCTAACCGCCTCCACCTTGTCCACTTGTGGGCGGATTACACCTCCTCCCAAGACGTAGCCCAAGTAGACCACTGTGTTCTTGGCAAGACAGCACTTTGCGGGGTTCACCGTTAGTCCTGCCTTCTTCAGTCTGTCCAGCACCTCCTTCAAGTGGCTCACATGCTTCTCCCATGAAGCACTATAGATGACGATGTCATCGACGTATGCTGCCGCAAACTCCTCCGTCCCTCTCAGCACACTGTCCATGAGCCTCTGGAACGTCGCCCCAGCTCCGTGCAAGCCAAAGGGCATAGTCCTGAAATGGAACAGACCTGAGGGAACTCGGAAAGCAGTTAGCTCACGCGCCTCTGGTGTCAATGGCACTTGCCAGTAACCTTTGCACAGATCTAATGTAGAAAGGTAAGTGGCCTTACCAAGTCGCTCAATCAGCTCGTCCGCTCGTGGCATCGGGTAAGGGTCGAAGGCAGATATTGCATTTATTTTGGAAAAGTCAATGCAGAATCGGAGACCTCCATCCTTTTTGGGGACCAGTACCACCGGACTGCACCACTCGCTCTTGGACGGCTCAATCACACCCATCTCCAGCATAACTTTGACCTCTTCCTTCAGCGCTGGAACCAGGCGTGCAGGCACCCTACAGCTTGTTTGTCTGATTGGATCCTTTGTCAGCAAACGGATGTGATGCTGTGTGACGCCAGTCCGGCCAGGTTTTTCGCTGAACAGCTGTGATGGTGTTATGCGCTGGAGCTCTTTCTGCTGCTGTGGGCTCAGGTGTGCCAAATCCAGCGTGGTTTCCTCCTTGGTGGACCCTGGAAGATATTGCTCAGGAGTCTCCTCCTTGTCCCTCACTGATCTTACCCAGCACTGGCTCGACAGGTCCTCCCTACTTGCTTTCCACAGCCTCAGCATGTTGATATGGAAACTCTGCAGCTGTTTCCTTCGGTCTGGGAGTTTCAGCTCGTAGGTCGTCCTGTTCACCCTGCGCTGCACTTCATATGGGCCTTGCCACTTTGCAAGCAGTCCGACATCAGAGGTAGGAAGTAATACCAGAGCTCTGTCTCCGACGTTTAGCTCTCTGTTCTTCACCACCTTGTCGTACCATCGCTTTTGATTGTCCTGTGCCTTCTCCATGTTGGTGTGCACCATCTCCGACAATGTTTGCAGCTTATCACGCATCTTCATGACATGAGACAGAATGTTCAATTTCTTAGGGCTGTCCTGCCCCTCCCATGCTTCCTTCAGCACGTCTAAAGGGCCTCTCACCTCTCTACCATACAGCAGTTGAAACGGGGAGAACCCTGTTGATGCTTGTGGCACTTCTCTGTATGCTAAGAGGAGAAACGGTAGCCACACATCCCAGTCAGCACCTGTATCTGAAACATATTTCTTCAACATGTGTTTTAGGGTTTTATTGAAGCGCTCTACGAGACCATCAGTCTGAGGGTGATAAGGAGTGGTTGTAATGCCTTTTATCCCTAATAACCCAAAGACTTGATGTAAATGCGTGGATGTGAAGTTTGTTCCTTGATCTGTGAGGATCTCCCTTGGTATCCCTACTCTGGATATCAGTTGAATGAGTGCATTCGCCATTTGTCTTGTTTTTATTTTTTTCAGAGCAAAAGCCTCTGGATACCTAGTAGCGTAATCACACAAAACCAGAATATAGCGATTACCAGACTGGCTTCTGGGAAGGGGTCCTACAATATCCATCGCAATTCTAGAAAATGGTTCCTCTATGATGGGCATGTTAATCAATGGGACCTTATCTGCTCGTTTTTGTGGCGCTGTTAATTGGCACTCTGGGCAAGCTTTGACATGGTCTAAGACGTCTAGGTGTATTCTAGGCCAGAAAAAACGACCAGCTATTCTGCTCAAGGTCTTCTCCTGTCCTAAGTGACCTGCCCAAGGTTCTGAATGAGCCATTTCCAAAATGCCCTTCCGTAAACCTGAGGGAACTATTAGCTGTTCTACACCATTTTTCACTCTATATAAAATGTGGTTTTTCATTACAAACTGTATGTCATCTGACCCTGAGTTTGTATTCTGCTCACATTTTTGAAAGAGAAATTTCAGTGAATTATCCTGTTTCTGTAATTCCCCAATGTTTGTCGTAATTTCATCTGTGCTGCTCTGTGGGACTGTTAGCTCTTCAGCCAAAGTTGTACCTCTCAACTTATCCTGTCTGCGCTGTCTACGTGATTTCTTATTTCCTGTTACACCAAAGGGTAACTCCTGCAAAATAGTTACATTTTCAGCTGCTGTCCGTCTAGCCTGACCTCTAGTCATGACCAACACCTCAGCTGTTACCTTACTAGATGAAAGAAGATCAAGTAACATTGGCATGTCTCTGCCCAGAATCACAGAATACGGCATTCTTTCTACAATACCCACATTAAGCATGTATTGCTGCCCATTCACCTCAACACACACCTCAGCCGTAGGGTAAACCCTCTCGTCACCATGTATACATTTTACTCGTAGAGTCCTATTCTGAATTAACTGTAATGTATTCACACATGCAGTGGACACTAGTGTTTGACTTGCTCCTGTGTCAATAAGTGCTTTGTATATTTTACCCCCTATTTTAACTGGGACCATGCTCTCTTTGGCGTTATCAGAAGTCTGAAGACTGCTCTCCCTCTTCGGGTTATAACACAGTTGCACTGAACCCCCACTAGCTTCTGGACATGCAGACATTTTGTGTCCCACTCTATTACAGTTGAAACATTTGATCATTTTCTCGCTACGTGTTTTAATGTGTGGTTGACTCGGTTCTGTGGTGTTGAAATTGCGTTTACTAAATTGCGGAGTTATTCTGGCATTACTGGGTTTAAAACCACCCCTGAAGTTACCACCCTCAGACCTACCTGGCTCATTACGGTGGAACTTGTTGGTTTGTCCCAGTCTGAAGCCTTGTTCCGCCTGCCTCGCTGTCACGAACGCTTCGGCCATCTCTACTGCTTGTTCGGCTGATGCAGGGCTGCGTTCCACAATCCAGCGCCTCAGCTCCGGATTCACCAGACTCAGATATTGCTCCAGTACGATGGTTAGTCCGATCTCCTCTTTGCTTTTCTCATTAGGAGTCATCCACTTCTCGTACAGCGATTTGAGCCTGACAAAGAGCTCGCGTGGTGTTTCATCTTCCAGTACTTTATGATCTCTGAATCGTTGTCTGTACGTTTCTCTATTGATCTCGTACTTCCTCAGAATTGCCGTCTTAATTGCGTCATAATCTCCGGTGAATGAACTGTCCATAGCGACATATGCTGCTCTCGCTTTCCCGTCTAGCAATGGTACTAAATGTAGCGCCCAGTTCTCTTCCGGCCACTGAGCCGCTTTAGCCATCCGCTCGAACGTGGTAAGATAGTGTTCTATGTCATCGGAGTCTTTAAGATTTGGCATTCATGGAGTTGGTGGTGGACTATTCCCGTTGTGATGTTGCTGCTGGAAGCGTTCAGCTATTTGATGTGACACCCTAGGTGATTGTATATTCCGAATGATTCGTGTCTGAGTCAGTTCGTGCCCGGCTTCGGCTCGATCCGGTTCTGGTTGGCGTCCGCGCACTTCCTCCTGTAACCGGTTGAATTGATGGACCATTGAGCGCCATTTTTGTTCTTGTCTCATGGATTCTTGTTGCCAATGTTCGTCTTTTGTTCTTTGTTCTGATATGAAGCTCTGCAACAGACTGCATACTTGTTCCAAGCCGCTTGTCGACACACTTTGAGTCGGCTCTTCTGCTCGGCTCTCTCTTTCCTCTGCTCCACTGGCGGTTTGTTCTGCCGGCTGTGTGTTTTTCTTTGGTGCCATACTCTCTTCACGACACTTTCGCTGCCACCATTTGTCATCGGGCGAGGGGGTACATCAGTCGCCCGCAGGTCCCTTGTACTCAGATACCAGACTTGGGTTGGAAGAATTCCTAAGCGGAGTGCTGAGTCCGTGTCGCAGAGAGATTTAGACCAACTCGAAGGGTATATTTTTAAAGCCCGTAGGGTGAATTTATTCACTACACACGTGTAGACAAAAGGAAAAGAAAAACTTGTAACAAAGAAAACAAACGAAGGTTAAAAATCATGGCGTTGCCAGCAGAGATTCAAACTGTACATTAGTAAGTTATAGCAACCTCACAATTACTGACTCACGGCAGTCAATACGTACACGTTTCACCAGCAAAAACCCAACCAACCCTCCTCAACAAACAATCCCTTGTCCCTATATACCCATAACCCCACTCTCTGCCTAATTGGACCCTACCAATTACAGAATGGGGTGCACGTATAGGGGTATGCAATGAAATGGTTTTAACAAACACATACATATGACAAATAACCTACACAACACACACAACACAGGTACCTTCTGACAGTATTTACATGGATATCCATTATGTGTTATTTACCTTTGTGTACTTTTCCCCAGGATGCTTCAACTGCCCCCCCCTCTATGCTATACTGGCCATGGGCTCTTCTGGCCTGCAGAGATGCGCGTTGTATGGGGGGTGTCGGTAAGAACACCATGAAGCGGTTGTCTTCTTTCCTTTAGTCTCTTTATTAAACTTCACACTTCGATTACATACATAAGAGTCTCAATTGCGTTTGTGTGTGTGGTCTGTGAACACAGAATAAGGCTAATCAACATACTGAATTAACATGACTTGCAGTTTTCCGCTTAGCATGCTAATCGCGATTAGCATACTAATCTAAAAATAGTTGCACATCAACACTACAACATACAAACTTCGGAACTACCTACTAGCTAGTTACCTCAACACTTAATAACACTTACTTGTTAGAATGTACGCACACAACTCCTCACATGCTGTCATCTTAAAGTTGTGATCCAGCCAACTGAAGCAATAACTTGCATGAAGCAGCAAAGCTGAAGCAGAGCCCTATAGAGAGAGAGTCGCGTCAACTCCGTTCACTCCAATGGACCAGTTTTCTACAGCAATGGCGGATCGTGGAGCCTGTCAATAGTTCCCGGAAGTTAGCAGCAAATACGAGAAGCGCAGTCAAACTGGAGCAGTGGACCATCTGTGATACACTTTTACAGGTTAGTACGCTTAAAAAATCAGATTGTGTATTATAAGGACATCAGAATCAAATTAGCATGTGCATTAAAATGTGAATTAAAGCATTTTAGTGAATTATCCACCTCTTAATAAGCAGATTTAGGGAACTAAATCTATGCTAAGACAACGCGAATACGGTTAGCAAAATTTCACATTAACGACCGACAGCCTATTAATTGTAAATTCCTCTCTTAATGCCATTTCACCTAAACGCACTGTTTTTGCGGGGTAACTAGTATTGGTTAAATATAACATTTGAGTGTGATTGTAGAGTGTGTTGGGTTGAGGAGGTAAAATGAATATATCCATTTTGGATTACCAGCTAATGTTTTATTTCCTTTTATTTTATTTATTTGTCCTTTATTTTATTTTCCTTTTTATTTCGTTTTATTTATTTTTATTTTATTTTATTAACGTATTTCCTCAGTTTTTGAAACTGCTGGATATAAAAGACGTATACTATTTAGTGTGATTAAGTTTTAAATATTCTATCACTTAAAGAAATAATATAATTATTAGGAGTTCATACTTATTATACCTGTGTCAACACTATAGCTGTGATCAGCAGCTATGGGCCCTGTCTTTACAGGTCCAGTGGTGCATCGTAGTGCAGGGGGCTTCCTCTTTCTGAGTGCGGGGCGATGCACAAAAATGGTGGGAAGAGCATCTGCTCTCAGCCTGGTCTTGCCCTGTTTGGTTTTGATGAACTGGTCTGCCTCAAAATGTGCCTGCAGAGTGATGTGAGTTTACTCCTCACACATGACAACTCAGTTTTGTCTACCCATATACATATCCCATAGTGGGTGAATACACAGTATTAGAGAACACTTACTGGATACGTATACACTCATTACACGTATAAAAAACAACCAAGGATGTGCAACAAATTCAAATTCATATCACATCAATACTCATAATAATCATTTTCTCCTGTCTTTTTCTCCTCTCTCTTTTTAAGCCAAAGAACCATAGGGGATTCAATGGAGCCTGCAACTAGATAGCACCCTCACCCTGCACCCGAGTCTGTCTGGAGTCTTTGATTTTTTTTGTTCACTATTCTGTATTTTAATAAATCAGGCATTAAGCTTTCCAATAGTGTGTTTGCAGTGCAAAAAAAGTGCAAATGCAGTGTTTGATGATTACCTCACATATATATTTGCTGTTGTAATCTTTAGTGAGGGTAAGATTGCTCCTGCTTAGTTGAGACAACCATTTTTTTTCTCCTCTCAGTATCAGTGGGGAAACCATACATTTTTGCTCGATTGGAGCATCCCCATGCAACACAGCAAACCATGGTGGACACTACACAAACAACACGGAGGAAAGGACACAGAAAAACTGCTTCACATGATATTCATATTTGAGACTATTAGAGATTTATTTAATGAATTAATTGCTGTAAATAAGTGTGTATTAAAAAGACAAGATATATATATATAATTTATCAATGTATTTTAATATGTCATATACTGTCTGGATGTAAATGTAATGTGTTTTAATGTACCCTTTTAAAGCATATTTCTGCACAATGAAGTCAAAGAAAATTTTCCTTCTGTCAGAAAATGTACATTAGTCATTTAGATTACTTAGGTCACCAATACCATGGGATTACAGAAATTACCATGAATGTTAGAAAATTAATCTCATCTGAATTTCTCACCCCTTCCTGTCCCTTTAAATATATAAATGAACGTAATATATAACAATTATAAAACAATCAAAGCATTAAACAGCAACGTGTTCTAAAATTAGCCTAAAGTTGGTCGTTATATGTTCACAATAATCCTCAAATCGCAGTTCTGTCTCTGTGTTTATGCGCTCAAATTGAACTTCCTGGAACTATCTGAAGCCTCCGTGAATCACGTGACCATCAAGCGTTTTGAACTTCCGTTGTCGCGACTCTCTCTCTATTCACGCTATTTTCCATGACAACGCTGGGCAGGGCCATCTTTGTGTTGGAACTTCCGGTGCTACGGATACGCTGATACCGATTACAAGCAAAACGACAACAAACACAAAATGACTAGCATAATATGTTCAGTTAGAGCAGAGGTGGCCAACCCGTCAGAGACCAAGAGCCACAAGAGGGGGGATGGCGAGTGTAAATTATTAGCGGGGGGGGGGGGGGGGGGGGGGGGGGGGAATGTAAAATGGACACAAATTAAGTATTAAGTAAAAAAAACAAGCACAAACTTCGATATAAACATAAGTCGTGATATGCTTCAGGACTTTGTCACATTTGGAGCACACTACGAGCTCTGTTATGTACACAACTGTTGTTTTTTAGGTAAAAAGTGGATAAACTCCGTTATCAACACTCGTTACAACGCCACTGACCTGCGCTCACTTTTAGGAAGAAAATAACAGACAGTGTCAGTAGTTTTAAACCTCCCTCAGTCGTGTGCGGTGCCTTTGCTTAACCTCGTATGTGGTTTATTCCAAACGTGTGACAGAAGAACCGCGTCTCACCAACGAGACTCACAATCACAATCACAATATCACAGATACTTCATGCCGCTAGTCTCCAGTTTTCCACTACGCCGGTTTTAAAAGTATTAGCGGCTCGCTGGGCTTGTAAACAAACCGCGCAGCACGAAGATGTAGCAGTGCTTGACCAACAGTGTTACGAACACAGCTCGAAAAGATCTGAGTGTTGCGGGGCACCTTAACTTATATCCACCGCCTTCCAAAGAAGAGGACCTGCATCTAAGGCTGAAGGTGCTAAATTTAAAACATCCACCCAAATGTCCATACGTCTGCTCTTATCATTTTGTGGAGGGGAAACCAACACCAGATCATCCTTATCCCGAGAAATGGCTCGGTTATGAAGCTCCGATGAAGCAAACGCGTTGGGTGCTTGTGAGGCTATCAGATAAGTAACTATTTTATCAGTGGCCACATCTTTTCCTTGCATTCATTTTGTAATTTTAAGTAATTAAGTAAATAGACAAGAATGCCTATTTTATGAAAAAAATCATTAAAATGTAGTAGTGTACACTAATGCAAAAATAGCTGACCGGAAGTTCTAACACAAAGGCGGAAGAAACACACACTTGAAAGTGGGCGTGGCGAAATACGGTGAATACGGCTCTGAGCTGAACGTATGCTCTATGCTCCGTACAAACTGACTAAACTGCCTGCGAAAGGGGGCGGGGTTAGGCTTTAGTGGTAGAGTCTGATCGTTTAAAATAGTGGAATCCTGTGTGCATTTTGTTTTACTTTGAGTTGTGGCATCCATTTATTGTGAATAGTGGGATCCTGTGGGCACTGTATTTTGAATAGTTGGATCCTATGAGCACTTACTTTTAAATTGTGGGATCCTATGAGCATTTTTTTTGGGGGGGGCATTTTATATTGTTTAATTGTTTAATTTTGTGTGATCCTGTGGAATTTAATTGTGAGTAGTGGAATCCTGTTGCATTTTAGTTTGATTTGTGATATCTTGTGGGCATTTAATTTTGTGTGCATTTTGTTTTTTGAATAATTTTATAATTTAAATTATTCTTATCATAGTGTTGTCCATTGGAATTGTTTGCACTTTATGGTACAGGTTGTGACTGTCCTTGTGCTGTGAGGAAGTATGTTCCTGAGCCCAGCTGATCTTTTGCAAGTGTGGATGTTGTTGGGATTTTCTTCTCCGACCCAGAGGGCCCCAACACCGCCCCGATGAACCGACTGGTTTTTGACTGAGTGGTCCAAGCAAAGTCTTGACACCAAAAGTTCTTTTAAATTGATTTATATGGAATATAATTGAATACAATATAATAAAACGTGGTACAAACTCTTCAGTGCACTGGTGCTAGTTTGCCTAGGAACTAGTCTACCTAACCCAAGTGGATCTCAGCAGTGTCCAAGCGAAAAGCCTCCCGTGCTGGGCGATGTCCTTTCTTTCATACTCTCTGTCCATAAGTTTCGATTTGTTAAGTTTCGATAACTCCCCAATCCTGGCTGCTCTCCATGGAAATTCACCTGCTCCTCTTCTCCCAGTCTGTGTGCCTGGTTATCTAAAAACTGCTTGCTACACATCATGCACTGAATAGGCCCCTTCTGTTCTCCTCAAAGCCACTGAGGCCTCCTCACTCCTGCTTTCCCACAGTCTCCCTGAAAAACATTAAATTGATGCATTAAGTTATTAGCCTTAAAAAAAATTTTTCTTACATTGTACACTTAAATACGCTTTGAAATCGATTAAAACAACTTGTGCTGAATTTGACTCATGACTCATCCTTTTTTGCATTAAATAACTGAAAGTAACTAAATAACATTTACTCAAATTACATTTTAAATGAAGTAATTTTGTACTTTTACTCGAGTAAATTTTGAGATGGGTAATTTTACTTTTACTCTGAGTAGAATTCAACCAAAGTAAAGATACTTTTACTCAATTACAAATTTTCAGTACTCTTTCCACCTCTGGGTGTGTATAGGTTTACTGATACAAGAGAGCTCATTGAACCATTTAAGCATGGGTGAGGGGTGCTGTGGGTTTTTACTTTGGAGTTGATGTGATTGTAG
The DNA here is from genome assembly GCF_052324685.1 of Brachyhypopomus gauderio. NCBI lineage: Eukaryota > Metazoa > Chordata > Actinopteri > Gymnotiformes > Hypopomidae > Brachyhypopomus > Brachyhypopomus gauderio. Next base: position 23,201,708 of record NC_135221.1, on the reverse strand, counting down.
TGTACTGATCTTTTAGAGCTGGGACAAATGCTGTTGACACTGAAATGTATTTTTTCACTTTTGACACTTTAAGAGGACCCAATCCAGCACCTTTAAATTTTGTTAGTCATTCTAGGGAAGCAGGTATAGGTATAGTAATTTGTGTCCCACAGAGACAATCAAAATGTGTCTCAGCAATTTTGTAAGGCAGAGAGGAAACTACAGTGACCAGTAGTTATGAGATATGGTGAAATTGGCAAGATGACTTAACCCGTTTCATTATAGGCAGTAAATATCTGTTCATTGCAGTGAACTAAAGCTATGTCCTTAGTACTAAAAAATCAGCTGAGTACACTGTAGCAAATGGCATTATTGTGTGCATTCTGTGGTGACTGATGCAAGAGAAAAAAAAAAAAAGATTGACCAGAAACATACCAGAACTTTTGCCTTTACGATTGCCCACTACTCTTTCTACAGGTTTACTAGTCATCAGGTTTACTGGATGAGTTTTAGCAGTCTTCTTTTTATAAACATTAGATTTAATGTTAGTTAGTTAATGTTAATTAGATTTAATAAGTACAAATTAGACAGGAGCTAAGCAAACCTTTATTGAACACTGCAGTTATTAAATCAATGAAATCAACAAACAGCAGCACAGACTGCATTCTTTCAGAAGGGCTGTTTAGGTTTGTTTGTCATGTTCATGACAACTAGATCATCTGTCTCAGATTATTATTATTATTATTATTATTATTATTATTATTATATACCGAGTATAACGAGAGATTATTTTTGTTAGGTGAGAAGTATCTTCAAATTCGACATGAGGGCCTTTAGCGTCGTGACTTCAATTAGGCACAAGAGGGCGCAGTTGACTCATTTATGGCTTTGCTGGAATAAAAAATGGCTTAAAACTAACATTAAAGGAAAGGGACATTTCAATATTCACGACTATGCATCTCACCATTATTTCAGCAGAATGGCTTTTATTTTTGGGTGCAGCCAATCATAAACTTAGCTAAATATGTGGCATGTACACAACGTTCCAGTAAGATGTTTGCATATACTGACCTATCAAAGTTTAATGTACCTTTGGGACTGTACCTTATATACCAGTGCTTGCAACCTCAGGCATGACTTATCTCTGTTAAGTAATATGTGATGAATTACATACAAGAGATCTGTACAAACATCACCATCATCACAGATGTCAAAAAATTGAACATAGAGAACAATATTTATAAAAACTATAAAACAATGTTTTCACATGTACTCGTGTGGTTTGAGCTGAGGTAACAGCCATATAAATGCTGGGAAAGAATGTTTAGTTAAAAGTCACATGTTCAGTGACTATTAGGCTATTAGGTGACAAATTTAATTGCAACATATTCTATTTGTAAATAGCAAAGCAATCAGGTGTGTAATTTTGCAGGCTATGAAATAACTATATAGGTTACTACTACATATTTTTCAGTCCTATTCAAAGGCTGATATCCACATTTGAATAAAAAATATGTTTCTCATGTATGCTGTATCTACACCCGTGGAATTCTGGAATCCATTTACCTGTGCAATAACTCAAAGGTAATGCATTATGGCACTTAAAACAGTATTTCTCTGTATGTTGAAAAAAAGGAACTTAATCAAATATTTAATTTATGATTTTTAATTCCAGGCATGTTAATTCTTTCTTTTGTTTCATTAGGCGCTGAATAAAATCTTTCCTAGAATCAAAGAATAATTTCAGGTCTTCCACAGTGAGTGTCTTCAGTTGCCTAGCAACACCAGCCCTAGTAAAGAGTAACTTCATGATGCTGTCTGGGTTTGTGAAGGTAATTCAGGGGACAAGCAGATTTTAAAATAGGTTTCATGTGGGTGGGACATGAACTTCACATCAGTGTTGCTGTGGGCTCCCAATTGGGCTGCATTACTGTCAAAGCCAATAGAAATATTAACACCTAAAATAATTTGTCCAAGCAGTCATTACTGTGCTCACTGAGGCCTGCAGAGAGAGAAAGGTTGGTGGTTGCATTAGGGGCACCATAATGAATTTTAATAGTAATAGATAATAGTAATTCTTAGTTATTTTTATGTCATAAATAATACTGTATGTACTTTGTAGTGAAGACAGTCTGGACTTGTCATCACTGCTGACAATCATAAAGTTTGGCTTGTTTTATTGCATCAGACTGTGAACTCAATAGGATGCAATGTTGATTTTGTAAGCCCCCATAAAGAGTCTTCATTTGTTGTAGAGGTTATTTTGATATGACTGTGTGTGTAGCCCATGAGGACCCTTAAATACTGGGGTCCTGTCCTGAGCCAATATCCTTCTCTTATATCTGATGGCACAGATCTAAGCTGAAATCGTTGAGGTGACACCTCAGATAGACTTCAAAATGAACAGCCATTCAAAAAAAAATTATAAAAACACAAGAATTGAGGAAATTGTTATGCAGAAACATCTGCTTCTTTGAGTCAGCCCTAAAACAATAAAATTATGTAAAAATACAATTTAAAAAGATTAAGCAAAATGTAAAATAATTTGATTGTAGTACTTGCCATTACTAGCACCAGAATCAATGGTCAAGTGTTTTTTTTAAACTGGAGAGTGTTTTACATTACACTTGGCATCTGAATGACTTCCATTAAAACAGGTTGTGATGCCAGAGCCCTCGGCTGTTCCTCCTGCTGCCTGTCCAGGTCTGCACTCCCTCCGTCAGGGTTTGTGCTCCTAAAACAATTCCACACTGCCTGCAGCGACTCACCTACCCTTTCATCCCACTCTACGCCCTGCACGCATTAAACTTTCATGCTTGATTTTTTCTTTTTTTACTTTGATAGGATATGCATATTGTATAGGAGAACGGTGGAGGCAGGTTGCATCTAGTGGATGCTGTTTGCATTTCTTTGCTTTGTGTTGTAGCATCATATATTGTCCCTTGTCTCTTTGACTAAATGTGATGTGCCAGTATTGTTTGCCTTTCACTTTTAAGGTGTCACCACATGAACACTGAAAATGCTCCTTTACATAATTCACTTAGGCACAATAATTCAGAGCCTCCTTAACTACACCCTAAACTGTTTGTGCATTGCATGCTCAGATGAACAGCCTATAATCAGCTGCAGTGCAGGACCAGTTTGTTTCATTCCTCTTGCACTTTTCTATGTGAGAATACGTGGTTTCGTTTTAATAATACAGGGGCGAGACGACCTGGGCAGAGAGAATTTAGGGTGGCAAATGCCGCAAGACAGGACCGTTATTAAAAAATCCATCACTGTCTGGGTTATGGACCTACTCTTTAGTCAAGGAACTGTGCAGCATTCTGGAAGCATCCCTCAAAATCAGGGCCTGGAAGACGCAGGCCGCTGTGATCCCACTGGAGAGGGTCGGACATGAAATGACTTGAGGTCTGCCGTGTCTACGCATGCCAGCGTCACTCTCGACCAGAGAGGAGCCATGGCAGACACCAGCCAGCTCTCCCTAGTGTATTCACACAGCTCTCCTTTTCCCTCTTAAAATCACTTTGTCACAATGATGCGTCATTTCACATGGTGAATTTTTAAAAGCTGGAGCTTGGAAGTCCTTTCTGAGCATGCAAGATTCATTAGGCGAGAAAAAAAAAATATTCATGTGAGTCTTGTGCATTATTTATCAGATGATGAAGAGAAATATGCGTTCCACACTTTATCACCATTGTTGCCACTCACATGGCGTATCTCTTAGTGTCGGACGCCTCATCGCTCAGAAAGTTCTCCGAAGACATGGTGGGCTCGATATGATTTTAGATTAAGCAGAGATAGGACCCTTGAGTTGCTTGCATTTGTAAAAAGAACGCAATTTTATGAGGATCGCACATCCCCTCTGGCCCAATATGCTGCAGTGGCTTCTCATTCTACATGTGTGAGATTACCTCTCCATCCCAACACCCATTTTTTTATATAGCCCATTTTCATATGCGGCTGCTCATGCTAAAAGATAGTGCAGGTGAAGGTAAAGTTGATATCTACACTGGCAGAGGTGTTTGAAGTAGGTGAGAATAGGGATGAACTGCAGTGGGGAGACAGCTGAACAGTCTTCATGCTGCACGACTAGAGTTCAAACACTGAAAGCACACTGCAAATAGAAGGATTCTCTCCCCTAATGCAGGCATAAACAAGCCAAACCTACAGCAATATGTCAGCAGTTGTATGTGTGAATGCAAAGCATGGCTCCACATTTTTGCAGGAAGAAATGCAGCCCAGACAGCACGAAAGACAGTAAGTAGCACTTGTTCTAGGAGTCATTCCCATCTTGGCCTTTGCATGTCACAGAAATTAAGTATCTAGATATTTCGTGATTTAACCATTGTATAGTAGCATAACAACTGCATAACAGTAGAAGTGTCCTGGGATATAACAGCATTTTTCTCATGGAACAGCAAAGGATTTGTTCTGTTTAAAGGAAAGGGACTATAATCAGAGGCGGTCTTTGCATAGAGGCGTGGCTAGGCTGCCTTGGGCCCCTCCCACTGCAGCCCACTGTAGGGGCCCCCTGACTAGCTAACTTATTTCTCGCTAAATTCGCCTTGAGCCCCAAATTGCTAAGTCTGCCACTGACTTTAATGCAAGGGACTGTAATCATATATTTTGAGCTGAACAGCCAAAATAGGATTATACTTTGTGATGAACTGGCATGTAGTCTACCACAACCCAGAATCTGAGGTGCTTTCCTCGTAACCTGTCCGCACAGTTCAAAGTGCAGTCAGACCTTACAGGTGAGCGCACAGATCCTGACAGCAGGGCGGCATTAGCACCGTCTGGCTCCGCCTCTCTGCCGTGACAAACGGAGCAGATGGAGGCGTCGCAGGTGGGAGGAGCCAGTGCTTCTGTTGCTGTGGAGTCAGAGGGAAATTAAGCCACGAGCCGGGCCAGTCCTCCCCTACCCTCGGCAGGATCCAAGGCCTCGGCACTTCAGGGCGATAAACGGGTGTGTGCGGACGCTAATCAAGCACACGCGCGGATGGACTGTTGGGCCAGGATGCTTCTCATCTCGCCTCATTGTCAAACTCATACTCACTTCTCCGTGTTGACTCACACAGGTCAAGACAAGGTCACCTGCGTGGGTTTAGTGCAGCTCCCAAACAATGCCTGCCTTAATTATGATGGGCTTTTGGTATGGATGAAGCTGTGATAGGCTGTGCATAAATAGTTTTTCTTTTTCCCATGCCTGTGCTTTGATATTCTGAAGTGATGCATTTGAATGAATGAATGAATGTTCGATTTATATAGCGCCTTTCCAAATTCCCAAGGCGCTTTACAATTTAACACAGGTACAAGTCACAGACAACCAATCACACACACACACCGGCGAGAAGCAGCAGCCAATTGCACACAGCGTACTCTCTACCGGAAGCCACAGCCCCCTGGGGGACTGAATGGGGTGCAGGAAGGGGAGAGAGGACAGACCCTAGTGGCAGAGCACCATCCACCACTGGGCATACAAGCAAACACACACACACACACTCAGACACTAGTTTTTATTGAACATAGAGACACAGACACACACTCAGGGAGAATTTGTCAGGGATTGCCAATTTACCTAAACTCCATGTTTTTGGACTGGGAGGAAACCGGAGACCCCGGAGGAATCCCACGCAGACACGGGGAGAACATGGAAACTCTACTCAGATAGGGACTTGAACCCAAGACCCCAGTGCTGAGAGGCAAACGTGCTAAACACCAAGCCACCGTGTTTGCCACCATTTGCAATCTTCTCTATTTGATTTCCTGTCAGGCTTGGACTCACGTTTTGTTTGTTACTTTCTTACTCTTGAAATTCAGCAGCATGTAGTAAATAATTTATTCTGACTCCTTTTTTGATATTTTCCCCCAGTTGCTGCCTTCTCTCTTCACCCACTACTTAAAATCCAGCACTGTGATGCTCACCATGTACAACCTATTTATCTTATATAACAGGAAAGTTATTAACCCCAGATTTATATATATATATATATATATATAATCAATTTGGAATGACTCCTCATAATGGTAAGCGTTGTCATGGATGTGTGGTTTAATATGTCTTGTAAATGTGAAAAAAACTGTGAAGTCCAAGCACTCTCTTTTCTTAGGTTTTATAACTCACTGAACCATATCTCATATTTAGCCAGGCTGCTCTCTCTGTGAAGCTTCTGGAGTTATTAAGCCGCCTGGAATAGTCCCAGTTCAGCAAAAGGAAGTTTCGCTTTACTTATTTTTATGCTGAGTGGAGTGAATCTAACCCTTACTTTTATCTGTGCTTCACAATGAGAACCATTGCACTGGCTTCCCTAGCCAGTCACCTTACAGATCACTGCCACCCTCACGAGGGATTTACAAATCGTGTGTTTGTATCTAGCCATAAGCACAAACTGCAAGCACCAGAAAGAAATAAAGATGTCCATTTCACAAAATCAGCCTCTTTGACTCATTCCTTTTGCAATTGAATTTGCAGTTATTCTCCTGTGGTAATTCAGTTCATGCTTGTTTGAGTGTTATGTTGCTTTAGAAAATATTTAGCAGTCATCTATTTTAACAGACGAAGTGACAATAACAATCATATGTACATTATACTTGTCTATTTGCTGCACAAACAGCAGCGGCCCCTTCAGCAGTGACCGTGCGCACCTGTAGGCACCTGTACTGTTCTGTTCTTCATGTTTTTCTGTTGCACTGCAGCAAATGCACCTTGCTTACTCTCTGCCCCATTCTATACATACAGCAGTAACCTTCAGCAGGACAGCTTCTTCAACAGGCTGTGTGGAGGGGAATGCCAATCTTCTTTCTGCTGTTGTGATTGTTCCCTTCCCCAGGCTAGACGCCTTGCTGTCAGAGATCGTGCACCACAGCTAGTGTCACCATGACAGCAAAGCTAAAGGCTGTGCCGTATCTAATTGATGTACCTTTTCCATTTACCTTGTGACCAGCATCTGCACCACTGACACAGCCAGATCCAAAATACGCAGGCGCGGCTTGACACGGAGCTTCATTAAGGACCTCGGACAGCGCACGAGCATAAGAGCATTTACCAGCAATCACAATAGTACCCTGGCACCTATGTCCAAGCGGAGGAAGAGATGTGGAGCTGGACTGTGGAGGGGGCCACGAGGCAGCATGCTCAGAGTGGCCCCTGGGCAGTGGTGTGTCCCTTCTGCTGTCTCCACCTGTGAAGTCCTACTAGCTGACATCGGCCGCATGCATTCTGGGAATCCATCTGGTGGTGCCGCTGACGAGAGGAAACCTGCTAATTAGCACTCTGTGCAAAGGGGCTGGGTCAGGCCCAATCCCCAGCTGTCATTAAGCACACTCAAAAAAAAAAAAAGATAGCGAAAGAAAAGAGTCTGAAACGCAAGGGAAACACGTGTTATAAATCCCCTCTTTAGAGGAGGACCAAGACCATGAATCTGTTTATGTATGGAAGAGCAGCTGCTCCCCAGGACAAACGTGCCGGGACGATGGTGTGTGAAATGCCATTACATCCAGACGTGCGGAGTAATGATGCGCTCCGTTCATGCCCGTTTGATCCGGGGGGATGGGGGAATCCCGGCACGGAGCCTTCAGTGAAGCCTTCTTATTCAGAGCCCTGCAGTGGGACATATGACAACCCATCGAACACAAAGAACCCAAGTAGAACACGCGGTAACTATAGGACACCTTTTAAAGTTAACACGAAGAGGGTGTGAATCTGTTCCTTGGGGTACCTATGCCAGTTAAATTTAAGGTAGTGTATGCAGACAGCTGTCAAAATGCTGCAGCTACTAGAACTTAAAACAGGAGACGGCCATACTATTGCCTTTGTTTTAAAAGCAGTATGTGTTCCATATCTCTCCTTCAAAAAGGCAGTACAGTTGTTCACAAATAACTAACTATGGGCTAAGCAATGGGGACCTATTTTCTTAAAAGAGGGTACAATTAGGCTTGAGTCATTCTTTTGGTAAATATAAAGGTTGTAAATCGCCACTTAGTCGGCCAGTGCTTACACACTGAGGAACTGTCAGACTTGCTTTCCCCTGGGTGAAGCTGTTTACACACAGGACCCATGAGGGCATTCTCATTCAACGATTAAATTACATTTTGCATCAACCAAAGACCATAGCAGCCACTCAGATTCAAATGGCTTTAGTCTCCGTTGTCTGCGCAGGACTACCAGGCCACTAGAGTGAGCTTCACAGGGGGCGGTCACAGGGCTCGCTCCAGCCAATCAGACTGCACATGGGTTGAGGAATGGTCGAGATTTAAAATGCATGTGAGCCAACTAAGTAATTAGTATTCTAGTGAATTCCCACCAGAATCCAAAACAATAAATATGTAAATCAAAACAAAGCAACCAATCTTTTGTTTTGCCTCTTTTGCAGTTGTGATGCATTAGTCAAGTATCTATTTTGCATAGCGCCCTGCATGGAGTATTATTGGAAAGAAACACTTATGAAACTACACCTTTCTTTCTTGTATATTAGAAATGATTACGCCTCAAGACATTTTGAAATTGTGGTTTAAAGGCATGTTTGTGCATATGGTTGATGACTTTTGCATTGTGGAGACACTTAAAATAATCAGAAATTTAACATTCTATTAAATTGAGTTTCATGGAATATTAAAGATGCTGCAAAGCAATCCTAAAGAATCAAAACAATTATGTCAAAGCTGGAGTTTAATCCAGAGATGGATGGTGGGCAAAAGGGAGACCTAATTTTAGTTTCTTCATATGCCTATAATGTTTAATCCAAAGAAACTTCCAAGTCTGTAAATTTTAATTTGGGGTTCAAACCCAGATGTCACTAACAGGCGGACCGCGGTCCGGATCCGGACCCGAACGCAGTCCTGTCCGGACCAAATCTCATTCCTGATTAACTCTGCAAATTTCTGTTTCCGTGGTCCGCAATTTGGATACGGACCCAAATGCCATCCCATCCGGACCCAGAATAAATTGCTAAAAATATTTTTAAATATATTTAATTTAATATAATATTTAATATTATATTTTTTAACATCTGACCTGTGGTCCCCCCCCGGACCACAGGTCAGAGCTATCTGCCAAATTTGGCCCGCAGAAAAATATAGTTGATTAGCCCTGCCATACACGTATCATCCGTGAACGTCAGATGGATGTGCCTTTGGTTACCTAGTAACTCGTGTCTGTGTTGGCGTTCCCGAAAAAAAAATCAAATGTGTTCGCGCAGCACGCACACGTGAAGATGGTGTGGAGACCTCGCGAACGGGCAAGACGAGCATGAAGCGCAGAAGGAACGAACAGAAGAGAAATACGAAGGAGAAACATGAAAATATGATCGGAGGGTAAATGAAGGATGTTTTATTTGGAAAAATCATACGAATTGCATGAAGAGTTGTAGAGGGAAACCTTATTGAACTGCGTAGGATTACAATTAGTAGAGCAATATACCCAGGCTTTTTTTGGAAAGAACATATCAGGAATGGAGGATTTGATAGTTCGCCAAAGCAGGTGAGTCATTTTTTATGCGCATGACGATCTGTGCAACATTAAAGCACAGTTATACGCATTACATTTAAAGCACAAGCGAAATTGACGATGAAGTTATTGATATGTGACAGCAAAATGTAGTAACAACTGTACCGGTTCTGTTTGAATGTACCACATACACGCTTAGGACATAGAGGTTACGGGCTGCAGTTACGGGTACAGTAGCTTTGTGTGTGGAAAACGTGATTACATGACGGATAACAGAATTTGGTTTCTCCAAGTTAAAAGCCAAGGCGGTGTGATGCTTCCTAATGCCTCCATGTGTTGCCTGAAGTATATTTTACAGACAGATGTTTAGGTAACGGTACCGATACACCTGGCAGCAGCACTTGTTACATGAAAGGCATGTTGCTTCAGTGTATTGTAGATCGAAAATGAGATATTTTAATGAGTTGTTAAAGCGTGTCCTCTTAATCTAACAGCAGAAAGGAGCGAATGAAAGGAAAGATGCCCTTTCGACTGACACTGAAACCGCGTCTGTAATAATTTTGCTAAGATTGCTCGTTGATATGCGAGGGTTGAACGTTTATGTTTTGCACAATTTCCTGAGTTTTTGTGTAACATTAGCATTCACAGTAAGAATTTACATGACTAAAAACTGTATTTTAGTAATAACCTTGTCGTTCACAGATGTAAACGCAAGTATGTAAAAGCGAATTTCAAGGGAGTCTGCACGGGGTTTCCTGCTTTGTGAAAGTATTACGGTTGTAAACCATCACTTATTCGGTTTCTTATTCGGAATTAGAAAGCAATAATTGACATCCTATTTTGTGATGATATGTAGGCCAACATGGATGCGCACCTTGTAGCTACACTGTAGAACTAAAATTGATTCACAGACAGAGAGTGGTTCAACAGCAGTGTAGGACTAGCAGATATTCTAGTTCTGGAATAAATGTTCACAAAGTCAGACAGGTTAGCCCAGATATGAATGGAATAGCCTACTCCTAAAAGAGTAAGAATTAGTCTACTTGTCACGTATACTTTTATCGAAGGCCAACTCATTGGTCCTATAAGTTCCCCTCATTCCAATGGATATCACTTTCTTATGACTGTTGTCACTAAAGCAAACTGAGTAGAAAATGTAGAATTGAAAAGGGGGAGAGATGAGTGAGTGAGAATATGTGCTTCTGAGTTGTCATGGTGATTTTGTGAATAACCAATTGGCTATAAATACAGAGCATTTGAAGGATTTTTAAGGCCGTTGCCTATCTGAGCTTTTACTTAAGCATTTGCTAACAGAATGATACACCTTTAGTCAAATGCTGGGCTTCATGCGGATTCATGCAATTTAATAGCTCTGCCGAGCCTCAAGAAGTTTCCCTGCAGATCAATTTAGGTTAATCAAATAGCCCCTTAAAGATGCCACTCATCCAACCTTTTTTGCTGGAATGTATTTATAGTGTGACATAGTATATATGAAGGATTATGTGCGGACCTGCTTTTGAATTTCTTCTCTTTCCATATGTCTTTATTCGTATTCTGCCCTCGCAGAACAGCCTTCTTCAAGTCCCCCCACTGATTTAAATTCGTTTTCTCTTCACTCAGGAGGAATGTGCCCCAATTCCTGTTGCTTTTTCATGTTACAGGCGGTCTGTCTCACAGTGGTGGCACCATTTGTGTTGAACAGAACTTCTTGTTTCAGAGTGAGGCATTATTCAGTTCTTTGATATATATGGGCATTCCTCTTATTTTAGAGGAGGCATTGTGAAGGTTTGACACCTTGTAGGATAACTTTTTTTGGCATCCAAATACTTCATTGATATACTCTAAAGATCTTCTTTGTAATGTGAAACATTTTCCAAAAGATGCACATGTCATCCAAATATGATGTAGTATGTGGGAATATATTATTCAAGGGTCTAATGGCAGTGCAACGTCTGGGGGCACCTGGTGGTGACTTTTCTGATGTTCTAGGCTTTATAAACTCAATGCTTCCAGATTCCTTTTTAATATTTTGCTATTTTCAGTCAGATTGCTAAGATCTCCACATCTTTCCAGTCAGGAACATTTTCTGTGCCTTTTAGTGTGCCTAAACAACCATTCTGACTATTGTTTATTGCCACTGACTCTAAATGCAACAGAACATATCAAATAACAGAACAAATCATTGCTGTAATGATTATTACAATGGACCTTTCATCTGTGAGTAGCTGAAGAGGATAACTTAGGCTCTTTGTATTGGTCTTTGTATTGCATTGCTTAGTGAAACCCATTCGATTTTAGTAATAGACTGACTGAATTTCATGGTTGCATTCCACGCATAGATGGTGGTCCTTCAGTATTCCATCAAAACCCGTGACTCTGACCTTCCGTCACCTTTATTGACCTCTTTGACAGAAATGCATTGGACATCTGCCATCTTGTGCTTGAAGGCCATTTGGAACACGCTGTTGTTTGCCTCTGGTTCAGCCTGAAATATCTGCTGTGAGAAACTTTCTGGTCTCCAGTTGTTGTCTGAAAATAACTGTAATTTCAATCAGAAGATGTAGTCTTACACTGGAATCCACTCACAATCAAGAGAAAAAGACAGTGAGTGTATCAGTATAAGAGCTATACCAAGAGATATTATTAGTACATTAGAAAGTCTGGCTAAACAAGTTGGTCCCATTTTGCACATTTGTGTCACTTTTCTGTTCCCCAGGTTTTTGTTGACATCGTATATTATCTGCATCTCACCAAAGGTCCCTAACCCTAACCCTAACCAAAGGTACGACAGGTTGAGCAGCTGCATGCAAACCAGTGGATAAAACTTCTAACTTCACATTAACTTCTACCAGACTGGAAATTCACTTTCAGTTAAAATGACCAGCAGGGCTCAGATCTAGGTGCTTGCATGCCAACATTAGTCTGAGCGTTAGACAAAACAAAACAAAACAAAAAATGTGTGGCAATTGTATTAAGTAGGAATATACTTCTCATCTAAAAGCAATAAAGCCTCTAAAGTGTGAAATGATAATATTCTGATAGAGGTGGGCATTCCAGGTTCAGAAAGTAAAAGTCATCACTAAGATTTTGCTCAGGCTTCCTGGATTGTGTTGATTCCACTAATTTTACCTGGCTGGCACCAATTAGAAAATCCAGCAAGCTTGAGTAAAATCCTGGGAAGGATTTTTACTTTTTGAACCTGGAATGTCCACCTGTGTGTTCAGGTCTTATGGAACAACATGGCACTGAATGGAAGCACTTAGGTAAACTGGGACCATAGACAGAAGGGAAGGCTGTAAGAGTGCATGTGCATTCTGAAAGAAAGAAATATGCAAAGATTAAGAATATAGATTTCAGTATTCTACAAAACAGCATTCTCAATTTACACATGTAAAACAAGGACATCTATTAATGTGCATAGATAAAAATATATGGCCATGTGCCTTGTCCATATAAATATTGATACAAGCAAAATAAACCTTCTAGCGCTGGATAGCTATGATAGGCTACATAATTACAGTGTTAAATGTCACAATAACAGATAAAGTTCAGTAACATCTTCCATTGTAACAATAGTAACAGAAGTTAATCATTATGCTGACATATTAACAGTGACCTCATGAGCAGTCATGAACAAATGTGCTAGACAATTTACAGTTCCCTAGTTTACATAGTCACATACAATTACATATGAGTGCTAGGAACAAATGATGGTCCTGACAAGCCCTGACCAGCAATGGGTTTGATGCATCATTAACAAGATGACGTGATTGGCTCTGGCTTCCTCATGTTACTGCTCACAAATATTTAATACTTGGTTAAGACTCACCATTCCTAGGTAGACTCACTAGTTGTTTACAGGTATCTGTGTGATTGGATGTGCAGAGGACCATGTATAGAGGTGACCTTTAACATCAACCTCTAAAGATCTTATATTTCCAGGGAACACCTTCACAACATGACCAATCAACAAAAAGGCACAGAGTAATCATTATAATTGTCTCAGTGGGGACACGTGTAGATCAGTAGATCAGATCGTCTGCTTGTAGAGCCTCTGTGGAATTTCAGATGAGTTTGGAGAAAATTTACCAAAAGTGATCAGAAATCGCTTGAGTTTGTCTCCCTTTCTGCCCGCCATACATTCTGTGGATATTGTATCTGAGCAATCATGCCATACACAGGATGTTGGTGTGACAGATGTATGGCAAATCCTAGAGTCTTGCTGTTTGGATCCCCTCTGTCTCAGTGAATGCAGTGATGATTATATCATCTAACACAGACTGGAAACCTATACTGCAGGCGTACTCAACTAAATTTGTCCGCGGTCCAATTTTGGCAGATACCTGTGACCTGAGGTCCGTTGCGGGGGTGGCGGGGGTCGTTGGGGGTTGGGTTTGGCGAACGTAAAGCCTGGTACTTTCGCGAGTGACTGTATCGCGTGACTCCACCCACCTCGCGCGACCCTGCGCGAACGGTGGAGGCGTTTATTTTTTTATACTTTCGCGAGCGTCACTGCAGTGTTCTCCGAAACGATAGGTGTTTTGTCCGAAACGATATGTGGTAGAAACACCCCTCAAAACAGGGGAATGAACATTTACCTGACCAATTTTTATGTTGCTATGTGTTTCAGGTTTGAAAAGAGCTGGAATTTAGGTTAAAGTACTTTAAAATGCTTGAAATTGTAACTACTTGGTTTCACAACAAATATCTGTCTGACTGAATAGTTCTCTTGTATTAGGTTAACAAATACAAGCCTCTTGTAATTCCAGGACGAAACATGAGAGAACGTGAAGACGTGAAGATTGGGCGTTTTTAAAATAAACAACCATTAAATAATGTGATAAAAAGCGAATTATTTCGAGTATATGTATAAATATTTAACTTAATTATGTTTAACATGCTGGGAAATATTGAAATGGACCTTGAAAGTGACGTACAAGTGCTTGAATTCCACCTTGTAAAGGTGTATGAACCCTGAAAACGTGACTTTGTTCATTGCGCTGAAGCGCGGCGCGAGGCACACGCGGAGCCACAGCGATTACGTCATTTTCGCCGCGCGGACCCTCGCGCCGCTTGCGAAGCGTCAACTAGGCAGGCTTATTTTAAGTTGTTGAGGGGGTGGCGAACGTAAGTTGTTGAGCGGGGGTGGCAAACGTAACACTCGTGACGGAGTGTTTTGTCAATAGCCCTGAAATAAATGCTCCGGTTTTGTTTTGGTCCGTATCCAGTTAATCAGGAATGAGATTGGGTCCGGACAGGACTGCGTTCGGGTCCGGATCCGGACCGCGGTCCGCCAGTTGAGTACCCCTGCTATACTGTATGGAGAGCATTCTTCAATGAGTGAAACTCTAACTCCCAGAAAAGTGTATAGAAGTGGAATGTAATCTTTTGTTTAGTGAGGTGTTGCTGAGGAGAGAGCTTTGAAAAAACTTCCACAAGCTCCATTTTTCCTTCATGGAAATTCATGCCTGGATCAGATATTAAGTCAAAGGGCGTTCCCCTGTAAGCAGTATATCTTCTAAAGTCCATTTGGAAATTTGCTCTCAATTCCAGTGAGTAGAGCCAGATCTGCTGGTGAGACATTTAAAAATGATGATGTCCCAGATGCCTCACAGCACCTACCTACTTCAGCTTAGAATGGAGGAAATGTGCCATTCTGGGCATGATTAACTTACCTGTCCACCTACAACACTTTGGGCAGTCATACTGTTGCCTCATGTCCTCAAACACACACATTCCTTCTCATTTTTTCTCATTCAGGGCCAGGATGGAGTTATCATTAGGGGTGACCTGCAATAGTTGCTGATTCAACTATAGTCGACTAGACCCCCTAGTCGACTATGAACGTCATAGTCGAATGTACCATTCTAACTGCATGGGGGTGCCCAAGGATGCTGCTAAGAATATAGCCTTTTGTCAAATAAAATCATCCTAATTTCTGTTAATAAATATTTTTAATTGATGTGTGCGCATTAACAATAGGCATCTTCCTTACTACACATTAAATCACACCCTGCAGTTGCACAATCCAAATGAGCGGAGCTGAACACATTTACATTTTACATTTACATTTTCGGCATTTAGCAGATGCTCTTATCCAGAGCGACTTACAAAGTGCTTTACTTCTGATCACAGAATACATCTTAGGTAATAGTACAGATAGGCCAGAATTCAAGATACCATTGAGTCAGACTACTACTAAACTACAGGAGTCAATGTCATTACCTAGTGTTTTGCAAGCAGAGGTGGGTAGAGTATTTAACAATTTTACTCAAGTAAAAGTACTGTTACTTGAACCAAATGTTACTCAAGTAAAAGTAAAAGTATGCATGCAAAAATTTACTTGAGTAAAAGTAAAAAGTACTTTGATTAAAAGCTACTCAAGTAGTGAGTAAATGCATGTGTAGCGGGTCCAAACCTTCACATGCAGCGAACATGCAAAGGGAACCCGGCCACGACTACTCTGCGTTGTGTTGTGAGAAGGGAAAACTCGTGACCTCCAATGCCGGTACCAACTGGGGATCTTTTATTGTCTGTATGTAAAAGACAACAATCTGTGAGAAATAACATCCAGCCTCGTGCCTGCCTACACAACCTCCTCTCTCCTGCAGTACTCACAGCCAACTGAGGAGAGGGTGGCGGATGCGGCCGATACAGCAGTAGCTCCGCCCACAAAGGGAAACGGAGAGAAATAAAATACACTGAAATAATAATTATAAAAATAAAAAAATATATGTATTAAACACATTTTCTGCCCAACACAACCCAAGATAATTTCCAACACATGAAATACGAAGATTTTGTGTGAAAAATAAATAAACTAATTTAAATCCGTTACATTCTCCCCCTACAAAATTCACCAAAATCTTCTAATTATGAGAAGACTCTTCTCTTGGACCAGACTTAAGAATCCCTGAAATCTAATTCCTTTTCTGCAATGGATGCAACCTATTTCTTAAAGGTTAAGAAGCTAGTAAGGGTGATCAGGCCTTAGTTAACCTCTCAGAATTGATATGATGCCGCGTACACCACACCACTTTTCAGCCTATTAAATGTCCATATGTTTATGAATCTTTCAATAATACAAAAAAAAAACATCAACTTAAAACGGAGTAACCCATTACTTCTATCATTTACTGCTCAAAACAGTCAGTAGTGACTGAGATTTCTGACTCATTGAACCTCTAAGTGACTTTAGACTGAACTGCTTCTGGGCCATAGTCTCAATCAGGCGACTGACCTTTTTGACTACCCTACCTGTCCGTGTAACCTGATGGTGTGTGGTTTCCCCACCCTGGGTGTCTTGGTTTGCACTCTGACTAGGCACTATCTGGCCAGGAATAGCCTCTGAGTTTGAGTCTGTCAGACCTCTAAAGCCTGTGTCAGGAACACTACAGGTATTGCCCCTATTATCTGAGTCAACATTACTCAATTGGGGATATCCTGAAGTCAGACTCCTGTCATCAGGAAGTTCGCTACATTGACTAGGGATCTGCTCTGACAAACACCGGTTCTGACTTGACGCAGGATTGCTCTCACAACAAGACTCTTGACTTTTGGAGTGAGTAGAACCTTCCATAACCCACAGGTTTGTTCTGGCCTCAGAGCTCTGTTCTTCTAAAGAATCAATCGTGTTTGAATTCTGAAAGCTGGATTCACTATTTCTCAAGCTCTCGGAATCACCATCTGAAGCCATATCAGTTTCCTCTGATTCAAATCCAACAGGCAGGTAGCTTACATCCAACAAAAGATTGCGATGTACTACTTTCGTAGCTCCACTCTCCCCCTGCAACTTGTAGGTGTGCGTTTGTGGATTCTGATCGACAATGGTGTATACGGTTGCCTCCCAGCGGTCCGCAAGCTTCCTCTTTCCCCGCTCTCCTTTATTAGCAACTAACACACGGTCTCCCACATTAAGGTGAAGGCCTTTCACTCTCCTGTTGTAATTTTGAGCCTGCTTCCTTTGTTCCTTGGTGGCATGTTGCTGTGCGATTTGTGAGGCTTCCTGAAGATAGGACATGAGGGTCTCCACATAGGCATCATATCCAACAACGATGGGGTCCTTGAGGGCATGTTGAAACATCACATCCACAGGAAGTCGCGGAACTCTCCCAAACATCAACTGGAATGGTGCAAAACCACTTGTCTCATGGACAGTAGCATTGTATGCGAATGTCAGTGTTTGAATCTGCTGAGGCCACTGGTGTTTAGCTTTCAAGGGTAAGGAACGCAGCATGTTGCCCAAGGTGCGATTAAACCTTTCAGTGCATCCATTTCCCATCGGATGGTATGCTGTGGTGTGTGATTTTGCAACACCAGACAACTTAAGCAGTTCAGCAATTAGGTCACTTTCAAAATTGGCTCCCTGATCACTGTGTATCCGCTGTGGAAAACCATACACACAAAAGACGTGGTCCCACAGTTTTCTGGCTACTTGTCTAGCCGTTTGATTTGTGCATGGAAAGGCATGAGCCAGTTTAGTAAAGTGATCTGTGACCACTAATACATCAACTGCACGCTGCTTGTAATCCTCTGCACACCAAAAGTCTAAGCACACAAGTTCCATGGGTGCTGATGTTTGAATACTCTCTAGTGGAGCCCTAGCAGATGGTTCTGGTGTCTTAGCAAAGATGCACCTCTTACAGCATTTTACATACCCCGGAATATCTTGCTCCATCCTAGGCCAATAAAACCTTCGCCTAGCCAACTGAAGCGTCCTTGCTTGTCCTTGATGCCCTGCTAAATCATGGATACCACTCAGTGCCTTGTCTCTTAAACTCAGTGGAAGGATGTACTGATATCGGTTGTGCTTGCTCAGAGGATCTTTAGACAGTCTATACAGTATGCCATCTTGCACATGGAGTTTCTCCCACTGCTTAACTAACCCAAGAGAGGTTGAAGAGAGCTTAGCTTTTTCTCGTCTGGAGGGGCGTCTCTTGCGCATGACAAATGGAAGAACTGAGGATATGACAGGGTCTTGTTCTTGGTGTTGCTGGAGTTCTTGCAAGGAGAGTGTAGGGAGTGCGTCTTGGCCTGGCATGGAAAACTGCTGAACCGACTGAACACACTGTGCTGCACGGGTCTCCGCTGCTATGTCACAACTGCTATGGGACTCATAAAGGGCATGCACATTCTCTGAACTAAGAGAGCCAGGACACAACACAGCCATTGCTTTTGTTTTGCAGCACTGCACTTTCAGTCGGAATGTGTCTTGGATTCCATCCTCACTGACACCTTCGGCTTCACACAGGAGGTTGCTATACTGTTCACTGAGGAGTCTGTGAAACTACCGTCTTGGCGAAAGGGTCTCGACTGAGCGTGTCAGCCACAACGTTTTGTTTGCCTGGGATATGCTTAATGTCAAACGTGTACGGAGCCAACTTGGCAACCCAACGTTGTTCGCACGCATCAAGTTTAGGCTTCGTCATTATGTACGTTAACGGGTTGTTGTCCGTCCATACAGAAAACACATGTCCCTTAAGCCAGTGGCTAAATTTTTCACAGACACTCCATTTCAGTGCTAAAAACTCCAAGCGATGAGCTGGGTATCTTTTCTGTGAAGTGCTGAGAGTTTTGCTGGCGAAGGCAATAGGCCTTGCTTTGGTCTCACCAAGTGGTATTTGTGAGAGCACAGCTCCTAACCCATCTAGGGAGGCGTCAATGGAGAGAATGAGAGGTCTGGAGAAATCAGGATGTACCAAGACAGCGCAGTGCAACAACTTCTCTTTGAGAGATTCAAAAGCCTGAACACACTCGGATGTCCAATCCATGGGTTTGAGCCTTCTGTATGTACCAGCTTTGGCCAACCGTTGTTTCATGTTTCTCCGCTTTTGTCCAGCAGTCAAGGCGAAAAGAGGCTTTGCTATAGCTGAGCAGTTCGGGAGGAAGTGTTGATAATAAAATATCATCCCTAAAAAGGATTTTATTCTTTTGACAGATGGGGTAATACCATCATCCTCCATAAGGTTAGCTACAGTCATCTCAGATATAGCACTAACCTTCTCAGGGTCCACAGCCACTCCACCACCACTTATGATGTGCCCCAAGAACCTGACTGAAGTGCGCAAGAAATGGCACTTTTTCTGACTCAGCTTCAGATTGTGCTTGCGAAGTCTTTGAAAGACTACTTCAAGCCTTTCCAATGCCTCGTTCTCTGTGGATGCAAAGACTAGCAGATCGTCCAGGTAGCACAACAGGCTGCTGAAGTTCAAGTCACCGAATATGCTCAACATCATCCGCATGAACGAGGCTGGACTATTACACAAACCCTGTGGCATGCGATTATATTCGTGTAGGCCCAGTGGTGTAGTAAAGGCTGTGTACTTTTTGTCCTCCTCGCACATCGGAATGTTGTAGAAGCCAGAGGTCAAGTCCATTGTGCTAAAATAGGTGTTACCACCCAAAGCGGCCAAACAATCTGACTGGTGGGGTAAGGGATGTGCATCCTTCAGGGTGCGTGCATTGAGCCATCTAAAGTCGGTGCATATCCTTAGTGAACCATCTCGCTTCCAAACCATTACCAGCGGGGAAGCATATTCGCTTACAGACTTCCGTATTATGCCCTGTTCCTCCATTTCCGTTAAGACCTGACGCAATTTCTGGTAATGTGCAGGAGGAACTCTTCTGTACGGTAGACGGAACGGCCTCTCATCCACTAAACGAATGCGGTGGGTAAACCCTTTGGCCTCACCACAATCCAAGGAGTGTTTAGAAAAAACATCATGGTACTTAACAAGAAGCTGTGAAAGCTCCTGCTTGGTAGAACAACTGACTTGGCATGACTCAGTGTCAATATCCTTCAAGCCAACCTCTTCAAGTCTCCTCTTTAGATCCCCAGAGCTAGTAACAGTACCAAACTCTGATGAAGCATTTTTGACTGAATTGGTGTTCTGGAACAAAGAGAGATCTTCGGCGGCTAAACACGGTGAAACATCGGCCAGCTTACAGTTCCTCTTCAATGTTACTGGCTTGTCTGAAAGATTCACTACTTTCATTGGAACCCACCGGTCGCTCCACATAGAGGTAATGACCCGGCCTACCATGATGTTTCGTGGCATTGTTTTTGAAGAAGTAGGTTCAACAACCACCGTACTTCCAGGTGAAACAGGAACGTTACTTGGCAGCTTACCAAACACAAGGTGCTCCTGCTGAGCAAGAAGTGTGATGGCTTGGGTCAGCTTAACTGTTCCAATCTTGGGAGGTGGATCTTTCTCTCTCCACCTAGACAAACCAGTTATCATGTTGAGGAAATGAGCAACATCGCCACATGGCTGATCATTATTCTGAGAAATCAACCTCCAATAATCCTCACTGCTCTTTAAATTCTGCATGATAAACTTTAGCACGTTGGAGCCAAGAATGAGGTCATCCGTTTGCCCAGGAACGACAAGGACGGGAACAATACAGCTTATCCCATAAACTCGAAGTTCCACTTCGTAAACACATTTGGGGCGTGTTTGATGACCTCCGCAGCCAACCAAGACAATT
This sequence comes from Brachyhypopomus gauderio, assembly GCF_052324685.1. NCBI lineage: Eukaryota > Metazoa > Chordata > Actinopteri > Gymnotiformes > Hypopomidae > Brachyhypopomus > Brachyhypopomus gauderio. The sequence goes on along the minus strand of NC_135221.1, from coordinate 23,180,794 downwards.
TGTTCGTTCATCTGTTGCTCTTTGGAGATGACATGTTCACTACGCAGCTTTTGTTCTACCTCTTCGCTCAGCGTACATGCCATTGAACCAGAATCAATCATGCCCTTCACCTGGAACGCTCCATTCACCGTAACCGAAGTATAGAAAAGTTCACTAACTGGTTCGACTCTTTGCGAATTTTGTACAACCACTTTGACGTCTCCAGGAACCGAAGCGCATGCATGTTCATACTGTTGCTCTAAAAGATCGCTTTCAACTCTCTTGAGGGATTCACAATCACTGCCTACACGTTCCCTCTCCAAATGTAGGCTCAGGCGTTTAAAGACTGGCATCCCTGGGAGACCTGTGCGCTAGGATCAGCAGCCCCCGATTTGCGGTTTCTACAATCCTTTTTCCAATGCCCTGACTGAAAACATGCCAGACACAATCCCTCTCGTCTGCAGTGCATGGTGGTGGAGTGCCCCGTAGCTCCACAGACTCTACATGGTTTTCGAAATGGCTGTTGCTGGTTGAAGGAATTAGATACATTAGCTGTCGTTTGATTGTTCTGTTTCATCACACAATCGAGAAGACCAATGAGAGTTTGGACAGTACTATTCTCAGTTGACGCAGTAGCTCCAGATATCACTCCAATCTGTTCTGAGGTACTCTCCAGGTTACATGGCAGTTCAGGCTTGGCTGATACTGATGTCTGTGAGTGCACAGTTACACATTTCCCCGTAATGCTACGTCCTTGCCTCGCTTGCTGCTGTTGTGCCCTGCACTCAGTCTGGCTAACATCAAGCCGCTCCTGAATTTCACTCGCTGTCCATTTATCAGCCGTTTTAAATTTCAAAACTGCTGACAGCGCGGGGTCAGGACAATGCTTTATAAACATCATAATCACTTCCTTACCAGGACTCTCAAGTTTCCGTCCCTGCCTTTTCAAGCACTCCTCAGCAACATCGACAGCTTTGTGCAGGCGGATCCAGTAATCCATGGCGCATTCTCCAACAATGGGTAACGTGTTATAAAAGTCAGCAAGGGGCATAGATGAGTAAGCCAACTCACTAAAGTGTTGCTTCAATATGTCAATAATCACGTTAGGATCTTCACTGGGCTTCAGGAAGGAATTGTTGCGGAGAGTGATTTTAATCACGTCTCTAGCTTTCCCCGACAACCTAGACAAAATCTCCTGAGCTTTTTCCTCTAGTGGTATACCCCTTTTCCTCAAGTATGAGTTCATTTGCTCCTCCCACTCATGAATTGACACTTTATCAGACCCATCTCCATGGAAACTAGGAGGTTCTTTTACATCTGCCTGGATGACCAGTTTTACACCTGTCAAATTGAGTGTACGTGAATCAGCTGGGGACTGCTCCACTTGGGTACTCTGAGCCTCAACTACCCCTGACTCTTTGATTTCACATCCTTTCTGCAACTGAGCAGTTATAGACTGGCCTATCTGATGAGCTAACTGAGTGATAAGGTTACTCAAATCTGGAGAACCCATATCTGTGTTACGAGGTTGATGGCTAGCAGGCATACGAGTGGAACATAATGCTGGAGAATCAAATACCCCTCTAGCATCTGGTGTTTGAACTATCTCCCCCTGAACTCCCGTCCTACCAAGACCAAGTTCTACATCGTCATGTTGCATAACACTCTCCATTTCCAACACATAAGACATTTTCATATCCAAAGGATTACAATTGCCTATCAGGAAATAATTTTTTTCTCTGGAAAAAGAGTTTTCAAACCAGTCACTATGATGAGCAAATACTGCAGCGTCTCCCGGTGGTCAAACTGGTGTTGATCCTTCTGAAGAATCCGGGTCACGGCACCAATGTAGCGGGTCCAAACCTTCACATGCAGCGAACATGCAAAGGGAACCCGGCCACGACTACTCTGCGTTGTGTTGTGAGAAGGGAAAACTCGTGACCTCCAATGCCGGTACCAACTGGGGATCTTTTATTGTCTGTATGTAAAAGACAACAATCTGTGAGAAATAACATCCAGCCTCGTGCCTGCCTACACAACCTCCTCTCTCCTGCAGTACTCACAGCCAACTGAGGAGAGGGTGGCGGATGCGGCCGATACAGCAGTAGCTCCGCCCACAAAGGGAAACGGAGAGAAATAAAATACACTGAAATAATAATTATAAAAATAAAAAAATATATGTATTAAACACATTTTCTGCCCAACACAACCCAAGATAATTTCCAACACATGAAATACGAAGATTTTGTGTGAAAAATAAATAAACTAATTTAAATCCGTTACACATGAGTACTGTCTCGTGTCAATAAATTACATCATGGGAAATTGAATTACTGGAAACAATGACTTTTAATGATAACAAAAATAATTTATTATAAATATAATATATAAAAATTTTTTATTATAAATAATATGTATTTTTGTTTGTTCCTAATTATTAGGCCTGTGTAACTTTAATGTGTTCCACAAAGGCACTAACTGATGAGACTGTCAGCCAATACGTGTAGCTACAACTTGACGCCAACTGAATGAATTTGTAGCAAACTTAATCATCATATATTGCTAGTGTGTACCATGGTCTCTGGTGCATTACATTTAATAATTACATCATGCAAATGTTATGCCTCAGAGATATAGCATTACACATAATTATACATACGGCAAACATCGCATCGTGTTTCCTCATATTTGATGTGGGGTTCTTGTAGGCTGAAATGTCCATACATTTGGCAGACACAACTGACAGCGCATTATATAACTGTTCTTTTTACACGTTTGTAATGTAAACATTGTCTGTATGAGGTCAGGGATGCTTGGTAGGTTTTTCTGTCACTTTCTTGCTACCGGTGGAGAAAGTTTCCGTATGTGATCACGTGACTGACCGGCTTCATTTGATTGGTCACTCATACTCGGGTGACGAGACGTTGGTCAGTCTTCTCACTGAAAATACGAATTATTTACAAAACGAAAGTAACGGTAGAGCGTGGCGCAAATCTGATTGTAACGGAGTAAAAGTCGCGTTTTTCTCAGCACATATTTACTCAAGTAAAAGTAGAAGTCGTTCATATTAAAACTACTCTTACAAGTACATTTTTGTCCAAAAATCTACTTGAGTAAATGTAACGGAGTAAATGTAACGCGTTCCTACCCACCTCTGTTTGCAAGTTACACATTTGCCAAGAAGCACAAATAACCATAGACAGACATACAATTTAAGTGGTATCAGCTGAGTTAGTGTTCTGGTAAGAACTCAACAAACAGGTGAGTCTTCAGTCTATGCTTGAAGATAGCAATAGACTCTGCAGTCCTAGCAGCTAATGGAAGATCGTTCCACCATCTTGGAGCCAGGACGGAGCTTTGTCTTCCATGAGACTTCAAACTAGGGCTGAACGATTAATTGCATTTGCGATAATCTCGCGATATTTTAAAACGTGATTCTCTAATCGCACAGGCTGCGATTTAAACTGGTCACGTGACTTGGGAGCGAGCCGAGCCGAGGACGAATGGAGCAAACCCGAGCAGGAGGCAGGGAGGTGGAGAAGTGAAGTTAACACAGCGCACTTTAACTTGTTGCACAATGGCTTCAGGCTCGACAGAAGCTGACACAACTGAAAGTCTAATACCAAAGAGTGGCAGCACATAAGTTGTGTGAAATTACTTTGGCTTTAAAAAAAGATGCTGCTCAACGTCAGGTACCCTGCAAAACGTGTCTTGCTACTGTTGCTACGACGCGAGGAAACACTACAAACCTTCAGCATAAAAAAAAACACCACAAAGCCTCGTATGATATTTGTAAGGCTAAAATGCCAACGACCAGTGCTGCGTCTTCAAATACACCAAAGTGTTTCTCTGCGCTTATACAGCCTTAGTATGCGGTGAGCAGCGAAATACTGTAAAATCAAGCATATAGGCGCAATAAGATTTAAAGCACGGATGAATCGCAAAAGCGCGGATAGCTTGACCACGGTCCAGCAGACATGGTTCACTGACCGAACCGTTTGAAAGTGTAACTCCTTATGGATGTAATTGGAAGCGGCACGCAGAAATAACTCGGGCAGTAATGGAGTTCATAGTGAAAGACATGATGTTAATATAGTGAACAAGCCCGGCTTCATGGCTTTGTTAAACACACTGGATATGCGCTACCAAATGCCCTCACGCACATATTTTAGCCAAGTTGCTATACCTGCAGGGTTGCCATTTGCCAACTCTCACGCATTGAGCGTCTTAGACTGAAAAGTTACTAGTTCGCTCTGGTGCCAACCACAGGCGATCGATCGATCGCGATATAATAATAATTACACCCCCCCCGCTCGACAAATTACGTTCGCCACCCACTCCAGGTTCAAGTCTCACTCCAAGCGATCTTGAAAAGTTGGCAACCCTGTATCTGAGCTGTATAAAAAATGCCGAAACAGAGTTTCCTGAAAACAGTGGAAAAAATCGCATTTTAAATCGCAATCGCGATTTATAGATAAAAAATTGCACTTTAAACATGGAGTTTCCAGTCAAGCCAAGCTTGAGGTTCTGAGAGTTCGCTGTACAGAACGGCTTTTTACCATGGACATCATGTAGGGAGGGGCCAGTCCATTTTTGGCTTTGTAAGCAAGCATCAAGGTTTTATATCTGATGCGTGCCACTACTAGAAGCCAGTGAAGAGAGTGTAGCAGAGGAGTCACATGTGTGAACTTGGGTAGATTGAAGACCAGTCGTGCTGCAGCATTCTGAATTAGTTGTAGAGGTCTGATGACCCGTAGAGGAAGACCTGCAAGTAGGGAATTGCAGTAGTCCAGCTTAGAGATTACTAGAGACTGCACAAACACTTGAGTAGCTTCCTGTGAAAGGAAGGGTCGTATTCTCCATATGTTGCAGAGGAGAAATCTGCAGGATCTGGGCAGCTTTGAGACATGTGTTGAGAAGGACAACTCATTGTCCAACATGACACCCAGGTTTGAGCAGTTTCTGATGGTGTTAACAAGATGTTCTCAAAGGAAACTTTGAGGTCATTGTGTGGGTTTGGGGTTCCTGGAATGTACAGAAGCTCAGTTTTGCTAGGGTTGAGCTTCAAGTGGTGAGCAGTCATCCATGAAGCAATATCTGCCAAGCATGCCGAGATACGCCTAGAAACCTGGGTGTCAGAATGAGGGAAGGAAAGAATTAGCAAAATAATGTCACCAAGACATTGGTGAACCCGCTACAGCAGGGGTGCCCACGGGGGGGGGGGGGGGGGGGGGGGGGGTAATTTGGCGAATGTAATTTGTTGAGGGGGGGGGGGGGGGTTCGATATGCGCACTGATGGTGAATTTTGTGTTAATGTTCTCTAACGTTTCATTAAAAAACAAATAAGTAAATAAATAAAAGCTGAATAAAGCCAACCTACCATGTTTATTCATTTATCTGAGTGTTTTAGGTTTTTACTTTAAAGTGGAAAAAAGTCCTGAATGAGAACGGGACCCCGTTTAAGGTGCTCTAGATAAAAAAAACAACCCAGATTCGATTATTAGTCGACTAAAGGGAACATCTGACGAATCAGATTCGACTATGAAAATCCTTAGTTGAATACACCTCTAGTTATCATCATTCTGAATCAGCATTTTTTGGCTGCATGTTGCTTATGTAATGTTGTCAAAGGTAGGGAGGACAATTCCACACCATCAACATAACTGGAAGCACAACACTCTAGAGAAAGGGCAAAGAGACGGCATGGGTTTACCAAACTTCAACATTAGTAGGTCTCTGGAGTATTCTGAAGGATTAGACTTCCAGCTGCTTGACAGTCATCTTTGCTTCCCTTTGACAGTGCTGAAATGTAGCGTACACTAGGTGTTTCTATGAACTTCCATGTCACAATGCACACAGATAAAACTTCAAAATGGCTACATTCTGTCAGACCTCAAGTAAATAAGTTTGTTCAATGACACACACATCATAAATCTTGTGAGCTATGATATTGACAGTGTTAAATTGCACAATAATACAGAGATTTACAATTCACAATTTACAATCCACATTTTTACATAATTACATACGATCCACATGATTGTCTATTACTTAAGAACATTAAGAAATATTACATACATACATTTTTTGTCATTTAACAAATGCAAAACTCAAAGGGGAGCAAATAATACGCTTGCTAATAGTGTTAGGAACAAATGACTAGGCTCTAACCAGCACATATCGTTCATATGTCTTTTACAAAATGTCAGATGAGTGGCTCTTCCTTCTTTACAGATTATGTGGATAAGGGAAGCTCAGCATATTCACTTCATTCCTGTGACACATGCCACGAGAATGTGACCGAAATGGAATCGAAATGCTTGGTGACAGCATTTTCCTGACCTTGTCTCGAAAGATCTCTCATACTTATGTAAAGTCCAGAAAGGGCAAGGCTGCCTTCACGTGCACCCATTGTTTTGTGCTCCATTCACAATGTGCCAGGAAATGTAAAACAAATCCATCAGAATCAGCTTGTTTCATCATGTAATACAAATGAATCTCTTTCAGATTTCATTTGTGCAGTACACATTTGGTCAGAAACATAGCTGAACGATTGTTGGGAGAGGGCTTAGGATATGTGGACATGGATGTGAAAAGGAACATATGTACATCATTTACTCACATAGAAATCACTCAGTCATATACAGTGTTGGGAACGTTACTTTAAAAAGTAATTAGTTATAGTTAATTAATACTTGTTCAAAAAAGTAACTGAGTTAGTAACTGAATTACTCTATAATAAAAGTAACTCGTTACCAGGGAAAGTAACTATTTGCATTACAGTAAAAAAAAAAGTTATGACATTTTCACAGTCAGTTGAAATGAGTAGATCAAAAAGGTGTTTAACTGTTGATATTTATTGCACATCAACAGACCAGTGCAGGATAAAATCCTTTAAAATCCCAATCTTTGTGAAAAAAAACAAAAAAAAGGAAAAGTAAACAGTTACACTATATAAAGTGCATTTACATCTATTTACATCATCTAAATAAAATTAAATTCTCTCAACCTGAGACAACTGGTTTGTTCACAACAGAAGTAAACTTAACAATAAAACCTCTATTCTTAAATTAATAAATCAAATACCCAGTCTGGTAGACATTCAGGAACTTCAAGTAATTTCTTAAATAATGTTTATATCGCCACCTTGAAAATGCAAATATTTCTTCGGCTTGTTCCTGACTTGCCATTTCTGCCTCTTCTCCGTTTGTGTCGTGTGCTTCGGCACACGTGTAAAAACACTGGCTCTGATTGGCTACCATAACGCTGCCTTAGCAGGGCAGTCATGGCCTGCCGGTTAGGGAACTGGTCTTGTGACCAGAGGGTTGTGGGTTCGATTACCAGACCTGAGGCCATGACTGAGGTGCCCCTGAGCAAGGCCCTTAACCCTCAATTGCTCACTTGTATAAAAATGAGATAAAAATGTAAGTCGCTCTGGATAAGGGCGTCTACCAAAATGCCATAAATGTTAGCCAATCGCTTACTGACTTGTTAAGTTAAACAGGTGTTACACAGAGAACTGTGACCTATCGAGATCTGTTACTCCTCACTAGCCTGGGCAGCGGTCCGCTTGTTTTACTGTTAGTATATCAATATATAGTAACGCACCGCTTTTAATGACCAGTAACGTCAACGGCATTGTAATGACAGGAAAAGTAATTAATTATATTATCCCGTTACTGACAAAATGATGCCGTTACTTAATGCCGTTATTTTTAACGGTGTTATTCGCAACACTGCCTATGAGCACCTAAGAGGTAACACCTATGAGCACCCAGTGGGGAACCGTCAGGGCCCTCTACGCCCTCTCAGAGGGCCTAAAAATATTCTTTAAATATAAATATATATAATATAATTTATCCAATTTTATTTTATTTACTTACAGTAAAAACAATTACAGAAATATAAACAAACAAATTATTCACCCGTGTCTATTCAATCTGTGTTGGAAGGTGAGGGGTTAAGTTAAGTGGAAGCCTGTGAGCCTGTGTCTCCCCCTATCAGGACTGTGATGCCCGCTGTTTGTTTACAGATGGCCTGGCAATTATAATTCAGCGCAATACCAGTTTCAAATGACAGCAAAATTGACCAATCATATCTTCCGTCTTAGTGGGCGGGCTTAACTGTATGATAATTTCCGCCCGCTGTGGCGATGCTAGCTAGTTTCGATTCATTCCTTTGATGCCCTCATGCGTGTTGTTTACATATTCCGCTCCCGAGGAACACGGAGCTGTGAACCTGATTTTGTTTGGAACCTTATTTTGCTAAAGAAGTTAGTACAGATATTATTGTTTATTGCGTTTCTAAAGCTGTACTGTCGTCTCAGTTTTTTTCTTTATTGCAATGAATTAGGAGAGGAAACAATTTTTTTTGGGGGGGGCTGGGGTTATGGGAGCGGGCCCAGGATGAATGGTCACGGTTCGCTACTGTGAGCACCTAAGAGGTTACACCTATGAGCTCCTAAGAGGTTACACCTATGAGCTCCTAAGAGGTTACACCTATGAGCACCTAAGAGGTTACACCTATGAGCTCCTAAGAGGTTACACCTATGAGCTCCTAAGAGGTTACACCTATGAGCACCTAAGAGGTTACACCTATGAGCTCCTAAGAGGTTACACCTATGAGCTCCTAAGAGGTTACACCTATGAGCACCTAAGAGGTTACACCTATGAGCTCCTAAGAGGTTACACCTATGAGCTCCTAAGAGGTTACACCTATGAGCCCGTCATATCTATTGGATCTAAAGTGAAAAATGAGCCTGGTGAGCATCTCCTCTCATCTTCTGTGAAAGTCCTTGAGGTCACCACAGGGCGTTGCTCTTCAAATGTCAAATGAATATGTTTTTCAAAGTGAGGACCACCAAGATTTGTAGTTTACCACTGTGGGTAAGGTTGCCAGGAGGTGAAGGTAATTCATAAGCATCTATGAACTGTAATCATAGCAAGATTTGGAAAAGAAAGAGTGAGTAAAAGATGCAATTTCTTTACATTTCCAATCTGGATATCATGAGTAAAATAACCACAGAAAACTTTTCCAATGTTTGTCATATTTCAAATGTCAGAATATTGGAGAATATAAATAGCTTATTATATGGCATCATACTGTTTTAGTGCAGCACAGCATGCAGTTTTGCACTGACAGAGAATATTGCCCAGATATAGTTACATTATTATTCCACATATAAAAGTCAGACCTTGGCAGTTGACTGGAATTTAAATAAAGGAACGTCTGTGATACATACAGGTATCAATAGGCTATTTTTGATTGTTTTATATGGAAATGACTAGAGAAAATGAATTATTTCGCTGCCCAAAGAGAGAGAGAGAGAGAGAGAGAGAGAGAGAGAGAGAGAGAGAGAGAGAGAGAGAGAGAGATAGAGAGAGAGAGACAGAGGCAGACTGTATTTTTCACAAACTGCAATTTACATATATTGTCCATCTTTGTTTTACAACAGACATGGCCAGTTAATTGTTTTCATGAAGGTATGCAATCTGAATTGAATTACTATTTCCATTTAAAATCCTATTAAAACTATTGAAATGTTTTGAATTGTGTTGTAAGTTCTCGTATTTTCCAAGAGCAGTTTAAAAATGGAATGACACTTCAGGGTAAATTTAGCGCTTTGTGTCAAGCAATTTGCCAACACCAGACCTTTGGTGATGGCCACTTCTACAAATACTGTCCACACTGATTGTTAATATCCTTATCTGAATGATGCTTAGTAAGACCATATGCTGGTGGAGAGACCTGCTCTTTATCTGTGGCATGGAGTGGAAAGTGCCATGGTCATTGTGTTGTGCAGTTTTTGGGATAAATTAATGAAGATAAGGCCTAGAGAGACTGTTCCCTGAGGCTATCATTGATCCCTAAGGCCAGGCAGGCTTTTAAGGAGCTTAGGAGAAGCTGGTAGCTAGAAAATGTGCCATACACCACTGCAAATAGGCTGCTTTAGAGAGCCTCTCCATCAGCATATATATGGTTCAGTCATCAAGGGTCTAATCCCATTCATGGTATTCAGCCTTAATTTGAGGGAGTTGAAATGGGTCTCTGTGGAACATACATTTTGTTAATATGGTATAAGAATTGTTAAAGAGAATAGGGTGTAATTGAAGGAGGGTGGGGATTCTAAGATGAAGAAGAAATACCATTTGGGGATATTTAAATATTTGTCACTGATTGTCTTATAGGCATTTTTATATGTATATATATATGCACAAGCGTGTGTGTGTGTGTGTGTGTGTGTGTGTGTGTGTGTGTGTGTGTGTGTGTGTGTGTGTGTGTGTGTGCGCACATGTGCATGTACTGAATATGAATAATAGTTTTATTTTAGAAAAGGGTTTCTGGTACTGATCCTTGTGGGAATGCAACACACACTCACACACATGTTCACTCAGAAGAGACACAAGGGAGACAATTATTAGCTGACTGGCTCCAGACTGCATGAGCTCCTCCCCACCCTCTTCTCCTCTCCACCCTCTTCTCCTCCCCACCCTCTTCTCCTCTCCACCCTCTTCTCCTCCCCGCCCTCTTCTCCTCCCCACCCTCTTCTCCTCTCCACCCTCTTCTCCTCCCCGCCCTCTTCTCCTCTCCACCCTCTTCTCCTCCCCACCCTCTTCTCCTCCCCACCCTCTTCTCCTCCCCACCCTCTTCTCCTCTCCACCCTCTTCTCCTCTCCACCCTCTTCTCCTCCCCGCCCTCTTCTCCTCCCCACCCTCTTCTCCTCTCCACCCTCTTCTCCTCCCCGCCCTCTTCTCCTCTCCACCCTCTTCTCCTCTCCACCCTCTTCTCCTCCCCACCCTCTTCTCCTCTCCACCCTCTTCTCCTCCCCACCCTCTTCTCCTCTCCACCCTCTTCTCCTCTCCACCCTCTTCTCCTCTCCACCCTCTTCTCCTCCCCACCCTCTTCTCCTCCCCACCCTCTTCTCCTCCCCACCCTCTTCTCCTCTCCACCCTCTTCTCCTCCCCGCCCTCTTCTCCTCTCCACCCTCTTCTCCTCTCCACCCTCTTCTCCTCCCCGCCCTCTTCTCCTCCCCACCCTCTTCTCCTCCCCACCCTCTTCTCCTCTCCACCCTCTTCTCCTCCCCACCCTCTTCTCCTCTCCACCCTCTTCTCCTCTCCACCCTCTTCTCCTCCCCACCCTCTTCTCCTCTCCACCCTCTTCTCCTCTCCACCCTCTTCTCCTCCCCACCCTCTTCTCCTCTCCACCCTCTTCTCCTCCCCGCTTGTCGTACTCCCAAGTCCAGTTGTAGTTACAGGTCATTGCCATTGTTAAAAAATTAAAAGTCAGGAGCCACAAACGCTCATCAGAGGAAGCAAGGAAGTCATATTACAATGAACCATGTAAGGCCTGAAGAACCCTACGTGTGATAACCAGCATGGCCTGGTCATGTCGGGGCTATCTATGGCTGAACCTCATGCTGAAACAAACCAGATTTAAATAATGCAGATTGCTGAACAGTATGGCTGGCTGTACAAAGAAGACAAATATGCAAAAGCTAAATGTGTATGAGCAAATCATGGGCACATAAAGTCAATTTTATTTATTTTATATATCCCTTTTTACAACATATATTATCACAAAGCAGCTTTATAAATGCATCTGAATCCCTAGCAAGTCAGGGGACAAGGAAAAACTCCCGAGGTGGGGATTAGAAAAAAACCTTGGGAGGACCAAGACTTAAAAGGGAACCCATCCATTGGGTGGCCCAGCTAGTAGAAGTCCGTATTTATAGCTCTATTTCTAGGCTGAGTCCCTCCAGTGTGGATGTTGGGCATCAGGTAGGTGACAGCGTCAGCAAGACCACTGGCGGCATTGGTGTGTCTGCTCGTGACATCTGCATTGTACATTCACGGCATCGGCACATCTACTCACAAGCCAGAGCATTTAATAGGTGCTTTATGGCATTGGTTTTGTGGAAACACAATATATGTGAACTTCAAATGAAACATCCATATATATAGCACACATGCCAGTGACCAGCATGTGGCTCCAGCAGACTTATCTATAGCAGCATAACTAAAGGGAGGGGTTCAGAGGTGACCACAGGCATGAGGGCTCACAGAGTTAGCATGATGTTGCCATTCCTGTCATTAACAGGTTCCCTTTCCCTTTCTTTATGTTTGCACTCTTGTTTGGGTTCTTCTTGATATGCTGTGAATTTCTGGACTGCCCAAACAGTACAGACCCTGGCCTGGAGGTTCTGGGATTAAAAGTGCAAGTACACACAGTGTTTAGTCCACAGGCCTATACAAGCTGACTATGTTTAACATCTTTTATCTCTATGGAATGTAAAAGGGAAGGATGTTTGACCACGTTCAGCCAACAGTTAGCTTTCAGTCATCCTTTAATAGATGAACAGAAGCTGTTATTAGTATGTGGCAGCTGATCACAATGTATCAGCTGAGTGGATATGTAAGAATAGTAAAGAAATTAAGGAACGGAAGGCTGTTTCCACTAACTCCAACTCCCAGTGCAATTCTGGAAAAGAAAGTCATTTCCATGTTTTCCCTCCCCAATTGGACATTGGGAAATCCCGGCCACCATGTTGAAGGGTATTCTGATTCTAGAAAGACGTTGAGAAATTGGTACGAACAAGCTCTTAAAGCCTTGGTTTCACCCAAGGGAAAGAATTTAAAGAACAGTAGACTTTGGACAGTGTCCAAAGTATTTGCTAAAATAGCAAATAAAACTTACCTGTATACCTTGTTTTTCTAAAGCAAATGGGTATTGACCTGTAAGACAAAAGCAATTCAGCTACTGATGGGTCAGACAGCAGAAATGCTAGTGTCCAGCTGTCCAAAACACACTTGTTGTAGAAAAAAAAGTTTTAGCAAAGAAGAAAATTATTTGCTATTTTCAGGGTTGCCAACTCTCACGCATTGAGCGTGAGACACACGCATTTGACTGTCTTCACACGCTCTCACGCCACACTTCCGATTTCTCACTCTGATCCATATCTATGATTCAATGAGTTACTAGTTCGCTCTGGCGCCAACCACTGGCGATCGATTGATTGCGATAAAATACCTAATTTATGTCCATTTTACCCCCCCCCCCCCCCCCCCACCGGTCAACTATTTACACTCGCCACCAACCCCCGAACAAGAAAAAAGTTTAGGAATTGAGACATGGATGGCTCTATCTCTGAGCCCATGTTGTCTTCTTGCAATGCCTTAGATTTTCTGGTGATTACAATGCTATGGAACACCCTGTGGAATTATGTGGATTTGAACTGTCCTGCCAAGCTGGAGTGTTTTTCTTGCTTTCCATCCAGATAGCTAATGCTATGTTGGGCTTTGCTTGCAATTCAATCAGATTGTCTTTTCAGATATATGCAATACCACAGCACATAATCTTGATCAAATATCTATATATCAGAACAGCCACTTTAGCAAAGATGTTCCAAAAGCATGTCTGAAACTACAAATTGGATCATGTAAGGAAGAACAACACATGTAATCTCATTACTCATATTTCTGAATGTGGCTTTAGCAGCAAGTTAAAATGTCTGAAAACACTAGCTTGAAATACAAGCTTTTTCTATGGCTGAACATTACATGATATCTGGTCATAGTGACATCATGCAATGTGACATTAAGATTCTTTGTGATAATTTATCACAGGAAATCATGTTGAACAAGACCTAATAAATATAATCCCAGACATTTAATTAACTAGGGCTGTCTGAACCTGGCCCCAGAAGAGTACAGCAGTAAAAAATTGAGATGTTTTCAATGCTGTAACATATCACAAGATCATCAGCCAACAATCAAGTCTTTCATGACTCAGATTAATGCAAGTAAATGCATGACACTGGACTACCATATACTTATCAATTCATATCCTGCCTCATCTAAATGATACCCTTCCAAACGTCAAAGGAAGAAAAATGAAACACATGATGAAGCTTACTACATGCTTGTGTTCAAGTGAATTCTAGAGCTTGACATTAGCAAAAGTAGCTGTCTGTGTCAGCTTATAGCACCAGTCAGGTAAGCAATACATCAGTTTACCATATGAAGATGCTCCTATTGCTTCATCAAGCTTAAAACCCATCTGGGCCCGTATCTTCCTAAAAAGAAGCCATCCTTTATAATTCAAGTATCCCCTTGTGACAACATTGTCGCTGCCAGTTAAGAAGACATTCTCCAAAAGTAGAGGTTCCAGGAAATTAATGAGATTTTAATCTATCAAATTGGACCAAGCGGAAATGAAGGATTTTTTTTCTTTCTTTGTATTGCACTTCTTGAATTCATTTTTGAAGTCCTTCAAAGAGTGGCCACAACAAGGTTCTTTTTGGTTTTGAAATACATCCCTCCATCCCTCCATTTCTTGATTCAGTATTGTCTTCATCATTTGAGCTCTTAGAATGTATTGGTGTTATACTAATAATGTGAAGTTGTGTAATTTCTGTGGTCATAATGACACAACTTTCAGTAGCAAGACATGAATAGCTTGAACACAAGAAAACACATGATAGATGACCAAGTCGAAGACCTTCCCCAAATGTGATGGTTTAAATTTGCATTCTGGAGTAAATGCATCTGCATGAATGAAACACATTATTATAAGTAAACATTAATGTTCACTTTGCCATAACAATTTTATCAAAAATTATGCAAACAAAAAATATAAATCTTTTAGTATGTATGCATTTGCTCTGGAATCTTACCCAATATTGGTATTGCCTTACCTCAAATTGGGGTCACTGCAAAAATATGATTCATGATAAATTAGTTCTGGGTCAGTGTCACAGTGGTCTGGGTGAAGGAGACAATGAGATGGAGTCCTTAGGAAATTTCCAAGCCTCTGTATGTCTGCCATGAAAACTGTGTATGTAGGGAGGGGTGAGGTAGCTGTGTTGTGTATGTGTGTGTAAGAGAGAGAGAGAGAGAGAGAAAGAGAGAGAGGGGGAGAGAGAAAGCAAGTATGTCTGCCTTTCAATTAAATTTGAGAAGTCATCCAAACAGCTCGTATGTGCTATGACCTCTCCTGTAATCCACTCATGAAAGCCAACACAATCAATAGACCTTAATCTTTATTTCCTTAGAAAATGCATTATTTACACTGCCTGACAATAAAAGGTTCAGTTTTATTGTATAAGAAAGCAAAACACTTTCAACCAAGGATATATGATAAGCACACATTACACTTGGTCTGTGGCTACACTGACAAAGCACATAATTTTAACAAGATCTATATGCTACAAAATGACTATGGAATATTCATTTGCCATCATACTTTGACAGCTACACAGGCCATTAAAAGGTTTCTTCCTAATATCTTTTTGCCACTTTACACTTCACCCTTCTACACTTGTACCTCCCTGGCTAACATTGGTACTTAAATCCACCTGTGAAAATTTGAGGGTGCCTAAGTAGGGTGTCCTCAAAGCCATAATGGTAGTGGGCAGCTCATTTCTGAAGAATGAAATAGCAGGCTTGAATAAACACTCCTGAGAGAGAGGATAGGGGAGGATAAGAGGGAGAAAGGAAAATTGGTCCATGGGTGAAAAATAGAAGACAGCTAAGCTAGGTTTACCCTGCTGACATGCTAACAGGCGATAAAATGGCATGGTTATTCTAGAGAATAAATTAAAGGAAATCAAATATGGCTATACTTATGTTGTGTGTTAATGTGATCAGTGCCTTGTGGGTAGCACTTAACAAAATCAATCAATCAATCAATCAATCAATCAATCAATCAATCAATCTATCTATCTATCTATCTATCTATCTATCTATCTATCTATCTATCTATCTATCTATCTATCTATCTATCTATCTATCTATCTATCTATCTATCTATCTTATCACACACACATACACACACAGCCACACATTTCTAGAAAGAAAAGGTTATGTTCCTAAGCCACATAACTCAACAGCTCAAAGGGCTATTCATCCAAGTAATATGGTCATAGTAAGGCAATCTGGAGAACTATACATTTTTTTATAATCTTTCTATAATGTGCATCCTTCAGTAGAGAGCCTGAGGTATAACAAATAACCTGACCTGCTTTTGTGATCATTATGATTATTTTTGTCATATCTTCCTTGTTCTGCATCAATTTTGATTTTACTAATTTTGACAAGTCAATAGGAAACTTCACCTGATAAAAAAAAGCAGATACATTTCTGTTTCAAAAATATTTTTAAACTCTCTGCAGATTTCATTGCTCTCTGCTAATTACTAGTGGTGATTACTTTAACGTGGTAATTTCGATTAATTAATTATAGGAAAATTAACTAACTAAAAAAATTAACGCATTTAACGCATGGGACACTTTTGCACCGTGAAATGTTTCTCAGTGCACGAGTTCCAGGCATACAGATTATATGGACACACAATAAGATCATGATGGAAATGACTGAAAAGGCTACCCTGGTGGAGGGGAAATTTAAATATAAGAAACTTCCAAATGGAAGTACAAACATCCATCCATTATCCGAACCGCTGAATCCCATTAGCCGGGGTCACAGGGGGGCTGGAGCCAATCCCAGCATCTCCAGGCAAAGGCAGGGTACACCAAGGGCAGGACACCAGTCCACCGCATGGCCAACACACATGCACGCACTCACACCTACGGGCAACTTAGAGTCGACCTAACACACATGTCTTTGGACTGTGGGAAGAAACCGCTGTACCCGGAGGAAACTCACACAGGCACAGGGAGAACACGCAAACTCCACACAGAGCAGCCCAGACTGAGAATCGAACCCAGACCACCTCGCCGTGAGGCGACACTGCTAACCACCACACCACCATGCCGCCTGGAAGTACAAACACAAATAGTGTTATTTGCACTTTATGCAGGAAGGAGTTCGCTTATCACAGGAGCACTTCCACCCTTCATTACCACCTCAACGCAAAAAAATTTTGGGGCTAACGCGCAGGTCAGTAATGATCACTTAGCTGATAAATGTATTCCTAGTACGATAGGGTGACCAAACATTCGTATTTCCCCTGACATGTCCGTATTTCACATCCTGTCCCGGGTTTTTTTTAAGTGAGGAAATGTCCTGGTTTTTAAATGACCTTCATTGGACCATTAAGACTGGATTAAACTTTCGCGAATGACCGTAGCGCGCGACTCCGCACACCTCGCGCGAGCAGCAGAGGCGTTTATACTTGACGCGTCACATTATTTGCAGTGTTGTTCGCTCTCTGTGGTCGAAGATAAAGACTTACAAGAAGCGCTGCACATTGCGTCAACTGATGCAAGTTACAAACTACCGTCCAGAAAGACAATGTCGTAGAAAATCCAGCAGCTGTATGATGAGGAAAGGGAAGTAAAACAGGTTATTGTGAAGAGCGCCAATGACGTAAAAAAGGCCAGAGCTGAGGACAGTGATGCAAAGCAAATAGCAACAGGGTTTTCAAGTTTACCATGAAACATTTAATTAGATACTTACTTGGTTTGGTATAAATTAATTTTATTAATTTGTAGTTTATACATATTTGTAGTAGTTTATATTATAGTTAGTAATCAGTTAGTAGTTAGTAGTTTGTTTAGTTTTGGTTGTTTGGTAATCTGAAATTGAGCAAAATAATTTTAAGCAATTTTTCTCTACCAACGGTCAGCCAAATTATGTAATCAGTTTTTTTTATCATTCTTTCACTAATTCACATACTTGTTGCTTAGATATAAACTTTTTGACAATGTTGTGTACAAGCAGGATGCATGTTGAAAATAATGTATTTCTTCATGAGTTGTATGGGCTTTGTCAGCCCTGTGAATGTTGGTCTCTAACATGACCTAATATCTGGCATTAGTCTGAATTATCTTGCACAGGGCTGCTCTTAGCTGCTTCTTGATATATAAAAACTGCATTTCTGAATCCAGACTGAAATACAGCACTGCTGCCCAGGGCTACAATCAATTCACACACCTGCATGGAAGATCAGTGACTCCAAAGTGCAAGAACACTCACCTGGCAGTGAGGCCGTTTCGGCCTTTTGTTAAGGGCCTTCTGGCAGGTCGATTCGTCCGATTTGCCCTCCAAACGCGTTATGATCAAATCATGCCGAAAGCTGAACTGTGTGCGTAAAACCAAACGAATAAGGCCCACTGTCCCAGCGTCACTGCCGTGCCACGTGTTACACAGCAGGACATGCTGAACATGCTGTGTCTCCCAGGTCGGAGGTTTTTTCCCCTTCCATCCTGCTTTCATACTGATTGTGCTAACTGGCACATAAAGAGAGAACAGTCACCGTACGTGACAAGGACCTGTGGATGTGCTCACGCAAAAAGCCCCCTCTTCCCTGAGTGCCTTTTATCAAATCATTGACCTGGGGTTCACCTGACATATTTCAAGACCGTAAAGCACTGATAGAGGTGTTTCACCCTCAGCATCTTTGGGAATCTATCTGGCCCACATAAATTCCACAGCTAAAAAGGGTCTAAACAGTCACAGGTAAAGCTATCTGAAACATGGAAAATGCAGTCAGTGTAATGCTAAAGCAGGGGAGAGAGCTCCTTATTTAATTCAGTATATTCAAGGTCATGTCAGCATCATGGGCAGAGCCCTCTTTCCCCAAATTTCTGCTGGAACTGAAACATAAAACAAACAATGCAGCAATAAAATAAGGGCCATTCTTTCATTTGGGAAACCCACACAACCTCTGCCCTGTATTTACTGATTGGAATGGCCACCAGCACCCAATCATTTTACCATACTTGCCAGTGATATTATTAGGAGAGACTGAGGGAATACTAGAGACTGGGGATCAGGTATGACTCACAAAACACATTACTTGTCCTGTATACATTTTATTCCCTAAATGAATTACATACTCTATACAACGAATTATAAATTGCAGGGCTGTGTAAAGCTTTCAAAAATTGAAGACATTTTTCATGTTTAGTTTAAGTGTTTGCATCTCAGGATTGCTGTACTAATGCAGTTCTTTGATGCATTAGTCTCAAGAGAGGAACAAACAAGGAAAGAGAGTCAGAGAGAGACAGAGAAAGGACCCAATTTGCCAGAAACAACTTGCCACCCCCCCACCCATATACTGACATCTGCATGCTAGTGTGTATTGTGGAGTAAAACCCATCAATTCACTAAGCTTGAATAAAATAGAACAGACAGGCATGCTTATCATTTACAGCTAACTGCTTAGAGCCATGCACAATTGTGTCAGAGAGTAAAGCACTAAGCGCAATATGAAGGAAAATTATAATTTGCAAGTATGGGGCCTTGATTGGGGGTCTGATACCTGGGAAAATGTTTCTCCATTGTTCTTAGTTCTCTTGTCTTAGTTGCATGAGGAATGTGCACCTGAATTATTTTTAATTTTTTTATTTAACCCTTGTTTAACCAGGAAAAAAAGTCCCATTGAGACACAATGGCCCTTCTTCCAGGGAGTCCTGGCCAAGAGTGGTAGGCAACAAGTTAAACATTTTAAAGAAAATACAAAGACACAGGACAAAACTGCCAGAGGACTAAAGACAAAAATCTAACTACAAAATCAAATAAAGAAATAAAATATGTAATGAAACTAAAAGATGTAACATACACTAAGGAAAAATGAAACGACTAAAATAAGACAATTCTCATAAACACAACTGACAATACATTTACAGAAATAGACTCATGGACACCATATTTAAAAGCAATGTCAATGCTCTCTAAGAGATGATTTTAAGAGGTTTTTAAAAATATTGACAGGAGGAAGTGTCTCTAAATGCAATGTGTTCTGGAGTTCAGTCCAGGCATATGCCGCATAGTATGAGAAGGATGTCTTGCCCAATTCAGTTCTTATTGAGGGTACAATTAATAATAACTTATTTGTTGACCGTAAACTGTATGTACTAGTGTGTAAAGAAAGCAATGTTGAGATATATTGTGGCAAGTTACCCAATAATGCTTTCAAAGTAAAAGTCAGAAAGTGAAACTTTCTTCTAAAAGAGAGAGAGGACCATTGCACCATTTCATATATTGCTGTGCGCAATTGGCTGCCGCTTCTCGCCGGTGTGTGTGATTGGTTGTCTGTGACTTGTACCTGTGTTAAATTGTAAAGCGCCTTGGGTATTCTGAAAGGCGCTATATAAATCGAACATTCATTCATTCATTTCATATAGCAAGCAGTGATGAGTCCTATTTGCTGTTCCTGTAATAAAACGCAGAGCAGAGTGATATAAAACATCCAGTTTTTTCAATAGCAATTGTGAAGAATGCATATAAATTATATCACCATAGTCTAATACTGATAAGATTGTGCTCTCTACTAACCTTTTTCTTGCTTTGTATGGAAAACACTTTCTTTGTCTAAAATAAAATCCTAGTTTTGGTCTAAGTTTTTTAAAGAGGCATTCAATATGTTTACTAAAAGAAAATTTATCATCCAGCCATACTCCTAGATATTTATAGGAGGATACCCTTTCTAACTGTGTTCCATTTGTGGTAAAAATAGACTCATTACAAGGTTTGTGTGAACGTGTAAAAACCATGAATTTAGTCTTTTTAGCATTTAGAACCAGCTTAAGCCTTACAGGGAATTTTGTACCAGATTAAAAGCAGACTGTAAGCAAATCACAGCCTCTTCTACTGATGACGCAGAGGTGTATAAAATTGTGTAATCAGCATTAAGATGTACCTTTGTGGGACTTAAACCCACACCCAAGTTATTTATATAAATAGAAAACAAAATAGGGCCTAGAATTGATCCCTGGGGCACACCCATTTTAACTTCTTAAGAGGATGAGGTGGGGGGCATTCATTAAAGGGCCGAATCTAGCCCTGGTTCACACTGTTCTGCAGACATTTTAAACATCCGGGGCTTATGCAAAATGAACAGGCATTAAAAAGACAGGCTTAAAAGGTTCATTTCTTCCAATTGCTTGCGCCCCACCTGCAGTACCCATGCTGCAATACCCACCTGCAATACCCATGCCCCACACTTTGAGAAACGCTGCTTTAGACAAATCAATGAAAAGAGCAGCACATGAGTTTTTGTTGTCTAAAGCTGATATAATATCATTTGTCACTGATGTTACCGCAGTAATCGTACTGTGTCCTTGCCTAAAACCAGACTGCATAGGACTTAAAATGCTATGGTCAGCCAAGAATTGTTTTATTTGTTCATTTATAAGTGATTCAAATAATTTAGCCATAACCGATAGTCTGGAGATAGGACGATAATTGTCCAAATTAGTAGGGTCACCACCCTTTAACAGTGGGAGGACAAGGGCAGATCTCCAGGAATTTGGAATAGAGCCGCTGATCAAACTAAGATTTAAAATAGCAGAAATGGGGTCAGCTATCAATCTTGCAGTTAATTTCAGAAAATATGGCTCAATATGATCTGACCCAGCAGACTTTTTACAGTTTAAGTTTTAAAGCGCCTTTTGTACCTCATAAGCAGATATGTATGAAAAATTAAAAGCATTCAAAAGGTTAGTAGAGACAGTTGAGGATTCACTGACCACATTAGAGGTTGAGAGGGTCGACTGTGTCACCATTCCTGCCATAACAAAATGCTTATTAAAAACCTCTACTAAATTCTAAATTCTTCTCCTTGTTCTGTTATAACAGCTTCAGGAGTGGTGGGGGGTGGCAGATTTTAACAATTTCCAGAAAGTTTTAGGGTCATTTAGATCTTCTTGTATTAGGAATGTATCTTAAAGTAATGCTATTTGAATTGTGTTTACTCATTCTTTTGCATTTCAGAAGCTTAAAAGAATGAAACCTGGGGCTGAATTTGCTGTTAGTCTTTGGAATCTGGCCCACTTTCAGAGTGCCCCTAGTTTCCACTGTAACATACCTTGATGTTTTTAACAAAGAGAAAGGACCTCTACCCACATACAACCTCCTGCCTGTTGTCTTGTAAAGACACTGTGTGTGTTGGAGGCCAACTCTCTTTCTTTGTTTCACACACATTCTTGGTATAACTTTGAACCATGCTGTTATTTAAGGTGAAAAGTACCATTTGACCTTGGTAGCACCTTGAACAGAATTAGTGTGAATGTTCACTCTCTAAATAAGTAGTGATAGAACTAACAGGCTTTAAGGTGCAGGTGCTGCTGTGTCACTGGTAGTGTTAAACTGACATAACAATAATAAGCAATACATGGTATATACAAGTAAACTTTATTTCTATAGCACATTTCTAAGACGGAGGTACAAATTGCTTCACAAGAGTGCAAGGTATAAAGACAAATAAATAATACACATAAGCATACATTTAGCACATCAATGATCGTTGCTCAACAAAAGCTTGTGAGTACAAATATGTTCAAATGCAGTCATGGCCTGGTGGTTAGGGAACTGGTCTTGTGCCAGGGCGGGTCGTGGGTTCGATCCTCAGACCTGAGGCCATGACTGAGTTGCCCCTGAGCAAGGCCCTTAACCCTCAATTGCTCACTTGTATAAAAAACGAGATAAAAATGTAAGTCACTCTGGATAAGGGCATCTGCCAAATGCCGTAAATGTTTTAAGGTGTTTCTTGAAACATAGAATAGACTCTGAAAGTCTAATTTCTGGAAGACTGTTCTGTAGTTTCAGTGCACAAACAACAAAAGCTGAATTTTACCAGAAGCCAATGGAGCGAGACCACTGCTGGGCTAATATGATCAGTGTGTCTAGATTAAGTTAAAGCCCATGCAGCAGCATCCTGAAGCAACTGCAATTTTTCCAAAGGTCGTTCACTAAAGCAAGTATTGCTAAAATCCAGACAAGAATAAACAAATGCTGAAATCGCTTTATCAAGAAACTGAAGAGATCACATCTTTCTGATCTTCACAATTTTTCTGAGTTGGAAAGAACAGGACTGAACAAGTTTATTACTGTAATATGTGTTGAGATTTGAAAATTAGAATAAAAAAGAACACCAAAACTGCTATAGAAGATACAGTATTAATGAACTCCATAGAAATACTTTGCTGATCCATCACTTTTTTTATTCAGTTACCTTAAGAAAGTAACAATTCATCCAATTTTTAATGGCTTCAATATGCTTCATTAGATGAAGTCATTACATTTACAAGGGAGATATAACTGCAAATCATCAGCATAAAAAGCGAAGTATTAAAACGTAATTAAAACCCCAAGAGGAAGCATGTAAAGTGAAATTAAAACGGGGATAAAAATTGATCCTTGAAGAAAAACCCACGCAAGATGCTCTACTATAGCCATCTTATTTCCAATATATGTTCAAAAACATTCTCTAAGATAATAAGATGCAAACTATTTTAACTCTGATCCCAAAATACCTAACCAATCCCTAAACCTATTTATTTAAATTGCATGGTCAATGGAATCAAAAGCTGCACTAAGATGTAATAAAACTAAAAGAGATCTCCACTGAATCCAGTTCTAATATCATTTAGGATTATTACAAGTGCAGTTTCAGTACTGTGCCTATGGCAAAAACCTGATTAAACATTTTCAATTTCAATTTCAAGATGGGTCTATAATTTGTCATTTAGATCATGATTGTACAGTAGCTACTTTAAAACAGGGGCACAGCCTAAACTAGGGTCTCGGTGGTTTATACTTTCGCGAGTGACTGTAGCGCGCGACTCCACACACCTCACGCGAACCCCCGCGAACGGCAGAAGCATTTATACAGGTTCTTAAACTTGCCGCGTCACTCCGCGTTCTTTGCAGTGTTGTCCGAAACGATATGTGGTAGTATAAAGAAACACCCCTCAAAAACAGGAGAAGGAACATTTACCTGACAAATTTTAATGTTGCTTTGTGTTTCAGGTTTGAAAAGTGCTGGAATTTAGGCTAAGTACTTGAAAATGCTTGAAATTGTAACTACTTTTCACAACAAATAGCTGTCTGACCGAACAGTTCTCATGTATTTTGTTAACAAATACGAGCCTCTTGTAATTCGAGGACGAAACATGAGAGAACGTGAAGACGTTAAGATTGGGCGTTTTGAAAATAAACAACCATTAAATAATGTGATAAAAAAACGAATTATTTCGAATCATTTCAACTATATGTATAAATATTTAACTTAATTAAGTTTAACGTGCTGACGGGTGAAGAAACATCTACAGAAAAGCCGCACCTCAGTATAAGCCGCATCGTCCAAATTGCGGAGAAAAAAGTAGTGGCTTATAATCTGGAAAATACGGTACTTTTTAAGGGCCTTAATTTTTACAAAACTGATTTAGCAACTTTTAATACTTTTTAAGTCACCCTCCCCGCTGTTTGCGTTCCGGCAATGTTTGATTTACAAATTAAGCCCTGGTGACGTCATATGTCATATCATATAACATAGGTTAAATGGCAGACGTAGTATGTCCGAGGTTATGAAAACTCCCCAGTCGTCAAAAGAACGAACACACTGCTTTAACGGTTTGAGCAGAACTCACTGCATTGAAGTCTAGTGTCTACTGCTTAAGTACAGCATTTTGGATTCAGCCATGGAGTTTCAATACAAGAACCCTAAGGATAAACAAACAACATGTGAAACAGACTAACCTAGGTCAGGCTAACGAGAGTGTAGCAACACGTGACAACAAGAACACGTGATGGACCAGAGCACTGTGCACAAGTGCAGTGGGGGTGCTTAGTATCTTATAATGAGATACTAAGTCATAATTATGAGATGCTATCTCATAATTTACTTACTATCTCATAATAATGATATACTAAGTCAAAACCATGAGAAAGTAGGGCATAACCATGAGATACGACATATGGACTTTTTTTTTTCAAGCGGAGGTAATAGACTTCCATAGCCAGGCACACTGTAGCTCCAAGGATGGCCTCCTAATAGATCGGCCAAGCTGTTTAAACAGATTGTCCAAAGGATCCAAGTGATGCAGTTTGCAAGAGCACAGAGATAATTGCACAGAGATAATTGCACAGAGATAATTGCACAGATAATTGCACAGAGATAATTGCACAGATAATTGCAGGAACATCTGCTTTTCTGAACCATACAGCCACCTTGTCTCTCACGTTTTCCAGTAGTGTCTTTTTCACATTTCCGAT
This sequence comes from Brachyhypopomus gauderio, assembly GCF_052324685.1. Lineage (NCBI taxonomy): Eukaryota > Metazoa > Chordata > Actinopteri > Gymnotiformes > Hypopomidae > Brachyhypopomus > Brachyhypopomus gauderio. The sequence goes on along the minus strand of NC_135221.1, from coordinate 23,155,859 downwards.
CCTCGCCAACAACAATAAAGGTCACAGATCTTCTTAGAATTTGATGTCCAACAGTAACTGTAAGATAATGCTATTAGGTAACAATTTTATGATACATGTTATAAATTGTTCTTTGCTGTACTTTAATTGTTCAGTTGAACTAATACAACAACCTCTAACCCTCATTTGGGTGGGGTCCTGAAAAGCAGCTTCCATGGCTCTGGCCTCAGTAAATAAAGGACCAGATTAATAATCCTGATTTAAAATCTAATATCATTGCTGAGAGGGATCAAATTCCAAACATGTTGTCCCTCATATGCCAGTGCTTTCATTACTATCCCCATTACCAAATTAATAATCCCATATGTGAAAATTATTTTCCTTCTGCAGCAACTAAGCTAGACAGACCTTTGCTAGCCAGACCTTCATTAAGGCTGGGACACCTTTCACTGGGCTATAATTGAATAGCATTAAATCATTATTGTCCCCAAATCATTTTGCTGCAGACATGCAATGTTTTATTTTTAATTAGCATGCTGAGGTCATTTTTAGACCAGTGGCTTACATTCGTGATAACCAAAGAATTCCAGGTCAATTAAACGGTGGCAGTGAAATCCTCTGGGTCATCACTGAACACACTGGGCAGCTTCTTTCACTCATTACTAATTGCAAAAAGGATTATTGTTCAAGAACCTTTTGGGTTTTCTTCATTGGGTTCCATTCATGGACTTTAATCACATATCGTTGCAGTGACTGTCAGTACTGTGACACAACGTCTTTCCAGTGCGGTCGCAAAATATCTTTGGGTGAAGTAAATATAGAAGAATGTTCCATCTGCAGACCTGTCTCATGACAGAAGAAGAATCAAGTTTGACATTTCACCTGCAGTGCAGCGCTGGTAATCTGTCATTAAAGGTGCACCCAGCTCATCGGATGTATTCAGTATGCAATGTGCTTATGTGTAAACACAATGCCTCTTGTTCTGCACATTTTGTGTCTTGAGTGCATTGCTGTCCATTAGTATCTGATGTAGATCATTATGAAACATACTCAATTATAGTAATAATATGAATTGAAAGCTTAGGAATATGAGTGAAACATGTTTATATGAAGAATAGCAGTGAATGGCACGGCGTTTCACAGATGCCACCTTTAAAGGACGGGACTGCTGGTCTGGCTGCTCTGTGCTAGGAGAACTGTTTGGGTGTGAACACAGAGCAGACTGACCTCTGTGGCGCTGGACACCTTGACCTTGGATAACCACAGCCGACTACTGCGTCTTGGTGTCTAATGGGTGTCTCATGATGATTATAGTGCAGGGTATATGTGTGTGTCTGGGTATGGTCTGTTAGATGTGTGTAGATATATGTGAATAATGAGCTGTAGCCAAGACTAGCCAAGCCAAGAGTCTGCAGTGCCACTTCCCACAGTCTGATGGCAGAGATGTGTTTTTGTAGCAATTTCAGAGGAGATCATAACATTTTAATATCATAATATATTATCTGTTGTGCACTTCTTTAACATCTTATTCCATTTTGTACTCACGTAGGTCAGTTGTGTACTTGGTGATTTCATTAAGGTTTATCTAGATGAACTCAAGGCTATATGACATTCCTTACACTGAGCTTGTTTAGAGCTCTGTCCTTATAGTATATAAGCCCCTGTTGTTACAACCTTTCAGACAAAAAAGTACATTGGAGTCATGACAAGAGATGCATTACCTAATAGATCTGGCAGAATGTCTGTGTTCCGGACAGCCCGATAAAGCTGTGTTACACTACTTTAATCAATCACATTGACCTCAAGCCAATTTAGGAAGAAGACCCACATTTGAGACAGGCTTTCAGACAGGATTAGAAAAGACAAACACAGAGGCTTCTTCTTCTCAGCTACACTGAGGAGGAGAGGAATGAGGGGCACATAGTCGTGTGGTCATATTCACTGCTGTCCTCAGAGACATCCAGTATACAATGTTTCCTGCATCTCTAATGAACTGTATTTCCTATAATTCAGCTGGGCCCCCCAATAAGTTGGAGTCTGTTATTCTTAATGAGATGACATACTGATGCTCATTGTTGGAGCTTGAGTCCAGAGCCAAACCTGCACCACCATGAGAAGAACACGGACATCCTTGTTCCTCAACAGCCGGGCAGAGTGTGCATGAAGTGAAGACAGGTGTGGAGGTGCTCTGAAATCCCCCTGTTGGCAAACCCACCCACTGCACAGACCTAGCCAGGCCAGTTGCCCACCATTTTAATGGTCACAATTGTACAGGGTGTATTAATTTCACATTAGCCTTTTGAAGAGCTCTGGGGCAGCTGCAAGATCCAACCGCAGCACTGGAAGCCCAGCTGTATCTAAACCAGTGAGCAGCCAACGCATCTGATATGTCTGAATGAAGTGTTGGTTCAGCTGGCATGATTGATATCAGTCCAGTAATCCCCTTCTATCCCCACTAAATCCACTGGCTAACATCCATGGTAGCGGCTTTACCCCTAACAAGGCCATTTTAAATGGGGATATTTACCTTTTCTCTGGATTGTGTGCTAGATTTTTTCACTTTTAGCCCACTTTCACAGCCATGTGACATCATTTGCAAGTGATTTCTGTTTTTGTGCTGATAAAAACTCATCACGTTATTTTGCAAAGACTGATCTTCTCAACATGCATCTCATCCATGGAGAAGTGGGCAGGAGTGTTGCACACAGCACAGTTCACAGAGATGCATATTAGCCTTGATGAATGCATATTAGCCTTGATAAATAAAACCGGCAGCACCTTGAGAAAGGAAATGAGGAAGCTCTGTGTGTTCATTCATATGCAATTCACAAGGTTATTGGCTTTGTGCAGTTTGGAGGCAGACATCAGTACTAACAGATCAAATGAAGTACACCGAATCAGACTGAGACAGGAAATATATGTTCTCTAACAGGAGGCAAATAGACAAATTAGTGTCAATTCATTTGTGGAAATCCTTCTATTACCAGGTAGTCAAAATGGATAATGTTTCTTAATACAGCAGATACATTGTATTTGAATCTTTTAAATCTTTTATTTCATCTGATGCATCCATCAAAAATGGATGCTCCATTATTTCATTTGCCATAATGAATCTCTCATGTGCATTTCCATACTGAAGTCAGTTGTTTGTTTGATGTCTACAGTTAATTGCATCCATTCATGATGACATTTCTTCCTTTTCCCTCTTCACTTTTATACATGTGCATCAGTGTTTTCACAGCATTGCTCTTCTGAAGACCTCCTTCTTTCTATGTACAGTACAGGGAAAATATTCACCTCTGTTTTAACTTCTCTACTGTTACAGACTCCCATATTTTATGCACAGTGATGAGTTACCAGTTTAAGATTCAAGCCTGTTACAAAGCACATATTGACATTGCAAGTTTCTTTTCAATCTCTGCTTGAGATTGAACCCTCACACCACCCTGCAACTGTAAGTTATTTGCATGTAAATGGTCGTGTTATTCTACTCTTCTTGCACTGCTTTTTGATCATTGCTTTGCATCAAAACAAAATAAAAGAAAACAATTTTCTAGGTAATGTTTTGTAAAGAGGATTCATTTGGCCCTGAACTTAAAATTCTCAAATGCATTTTAAAGTATGCACTTGCCAGTCACTCTATTAGAAACACCATTTCAATATAAACACCTTCAAATTGAAGAAACCCTGGCATGTAAAAGGGATTAATACACCAGCAAAATGAACAACAATTTTAAACCATCTTCAAGTTAAATGCTGATGCATGTTTACTACAAGATACTAATCTTTCAGAAACAGATCATACGTAATTTAAAAAATAAACACTGTACTCACATATATTCAAAAATAATCTAGTCTTAGTACTTGATCAGTAAACATCTCAACCATTCAGGAAGGCAGGATAACCCTCGTAGTTCCATCAACAGCGAAGGCATAGTCAGGACTGTTGCAAGGAAAAGAAGGTTGCACAGGGGATGCAGGTTGAGGTGGGGTAGTTGGGAACTCATTTGAGGCTACATCCATCCCCCCAGTGATGCCTCTTCTGGTATGAGGGCTGTTGTAGATGATTGACCCCCACCAGTCTTAGCCCCACTCCCTTTCTTTTTGCATGACTAGTGAAGTCATGCCATTTTTTGCGTATGTCCATTGCAGATCTCTTGTATGCACTGCAGGCATTTATTTTCTGGGCAATTTCTTCCCATTTCTGTTTTTTTTTTCTTTTTTTTGTTGAGCTTCCCCGAGCTTTGGAGAATAGTATGCTCTTGTTTTCTTCAATTTCTACCAGCATTTGAGTTAGTTCGTCCTGAGAAAAAAATTAGTTTGCATGGTCGGTTTACCATGCTTGCTGCTTGATTGCTTCTAAAGATTATTAGAATAGGTTCATTGCCTATTTATAGGTAGGTTTGGGATGCGATGGACAGCAATTACAAATTTATTTTTTTTTTACATACATGTTGTGTAAATACTTTTTTGTTTGATTTCATGATTATTAGTTACATAACGACACTTTTGTGGCTAAATAATATAGAAATGTATGTAAATCGGTGGTTCAGTTTCTCGACTGGCAGACCCTGTTCTGAGAAAACGCAGGGCGGAGTCAAGTAAGTGCTACTTAGGGACTCGTTCGTAAGTTTGAAAGATAGGAAGGGTTTTGGGAAACTGGCGTAAAAACGGCGTTCTTAAAGTTACGTCGTTCTTAAAGTTGTTCGTAAATCGCCAAGTTCAATCGCTTTTGGGAAACTCACCCCAGGTTATAAAAGCGTGTAGTGCAAATCAAACCAAATAGTCTGTAGTAGGACACAATTGTCACAAACTTGTCGGCATAAGGTGTAGTCAGCCAGGTCCAGGGTTGGTGTCAGGAAGGTATCCGAAGGGGTAAGCAGAGGATGTCATTTTAAAGGAAGACACAGGTCGGGACACAGGCAGACAGCAAGAAGAATGCTGGGTGGAGTAATTTATCATGGAGTCATCTATACTTCACAATGAGGAAGAAAACAAAGTAGTATAAAGTGCTGAAGAAAGAAAATGGTTGGAGAAGAAAGGGACACAATTTGGAACAGGTGGAACTGGTTAATATTCAGTTTACTTTGTGTCAGTGGGAGTGCATGTCTGAGGCTAGAGCAGTTCTGGGTAAGGGTGCAGTGGGCATCAGGGAGGAGCTTTGAGTGCCTTCATGAATGAGCGCCCATCTGCTTGTGGATGTGAGTCTCCTTGTTGATTAAATATTTCTGGTTTTTGTAGTCTGATATCAATAAGAATGGGTGTTCAGCTTTCTCAAGCTAGTTATATCAGTTATATCTACCATGGAATATCATGGTTTGTCACATCATAATTCTGTTGGGCAGGGGTTTCTTAGAGAAGAAAAGAGAAAACCTTGAGTAGTATCCCTTGCCTTTGAGAGAATGACCTCCACAACCATCCCTGCTGCATCAACCTCCACAATAAAAGGAAATGGCAGGTTAAGTTAGTGGAGGATAAAAGTTGAGGTCTTTAGGAACTTGAAGGCTCTTTCCACAGCAGGTCCCAAGACAGCTTCCTTTTCTCAAGAGGTCAGTGTTGTGAGTGACCTGTGAACTGAAGCCTGGGAGGAGTCTCTGGTAAGTTTGTGAAACCATGTGGCCGGAGGTCTTGTCAGGGCCCATGGATTTGCAACCAAAAGTACACCAGAGAAACGTGACAGTGATGAAGAAATATTCACATTTCTCAGCTTTGATGTGTAGGTGCTGTTGCTGCAAGTGTGTTAGAACTGCTGTGACACATCTGATATGTACTGGCAATGACCAGGAGATGATCACTCGTCTATTAAAACTATGAAAAGATGATTAATCATATCTTGAACATTTTGATCCTTGAAAGACTGGAACATTGATGGACTATTAACCATCAATGCCAAATGGCAGACAAACATAGTGTTTGATTGCAGTATCAAAGGCCACTCCTTTTCCACTCCTTTTCCTGGATGCATGTAAGATTATAGGCATTTCTCAGATCCATTTGTCTGATAGTTTTGACAAGCAACCATTCGTGGGAAATGGTGGAAGTGAACTTGATTGTGACCTCATTGAATGTTCTGTAATGTAAACATGGGCACAGAGCCCCTCCTTCTTTAGCAATCCAATCAGGGAGAGTGGTGGTGAAACTCTGCACAGGATTGATCACTTGACTGGCGTATGAGTCCAAACTGGTGCGTTTCTGGTGTATTGGTGTGGTTAGAGATCTGCACATCAGCAAGTTGTACTGTGTTCATGACAACTGCAAGCTCACATGGAAAATCAGTCAAGTTCTACAGGATTTCTATACGTTCTGTAATTTTTTTTTTTCTGGACAGCCAATTCTCTGCTTTTCATCAGAATGGTTAATGACATAGAAGGCACGTAATATATTCCATCTCAAATGAACACAGTGATATGTGATGCTGTGTGAGGTGCAGAATAAAATCATATGTATGAAAGAATTCCCAAATCCAAATGCATTTAGTTGTATGAAAGTTCCAATTAACCTTGTGAAAGGCTTTTTTTCTGAATCCAATTATGCATGTGTTTGTCTTATTTTGCTGTCCATATTGGATTATGTTGAAAAGCCTTCTTGTGTTATTCAAGGATTGCCTTGCTTTCATATGTCACGTTACGGGCCCCGACCCCTCCCTTTTGGGCGTGTGTTTACGTTGTCTGCGTCTACTCGTCTGCGTCGGTGGATCTCCGTGGGTGCGGTTACGTCTTGTGATCATCCGTCTCACCTGTGGCTCGTCTCGTCATCACTTGGGGTTTATGTGGTTTGTCTATTTAATGTGCATTCGCGCAGTGTCCTGTGTTCGTCATTGTTTGAGTCATATACATTCGTTGTCATCGTGTTTTATGTGTGCTGTCTGTGCTTTATTGTATTAAATTAAAGTAATATATGTATGTACTGGAAAAAGAGGAAACCAAAAAGAAATCTGAGAATGTGGAGGGTCGGGGGGGGGGGGGGGGGGGGGGGGGGTGTTATGTGTGTGTGTGTGTGTGTGTGGGGGGGGGGGGGGGGGGGGGTCAGGTATTATGTGGGGGGGGGGGGTGGTCAGGTATTATGTGTGGGGGGTCAGGTATTATGTGTGGAGGGTCAGGTGTTATGTGTGGGGGGTCAGGTGTTATGTGTGGGGGGTCAGGTGTTATGTGTGGAGGGTCAGGTATTATGTGTGGGGGGTCAGGTATTATGTGTGGGGGGTCAGGTGTTATGTGTGGGGGGTCAGGTATTATGTGTGGGGGGTCAGGTGTTATGTGTGGAGGGTCAGGTATTATGTGTGGGGGGTCAGGTATTATGTGTGGAGGGTCAGGTATTATGTGTGGGTGGTCAGGTATTATGTGTGGGGGGTCAGGTATTATGTGTGGGGGGTCAGGTATTATGTGTGGAGGGTCAGGTATTATGTGTGGGTGGTCAGGTATTATGTGTGGAGGGTCAGGTATTATGTGTGGGTGGTCAGGTATTATGTGTGGGTGGTCAGGTATTATGTGTGGAGGGTCAGGTATTATGTGTGGAGGGTCAGGTATTATGTGTGGGTGGTCAGGTATTATGTGTGGGTGGTCAGGTATTATGTGTGGAGGGTCAGGTATTATGTGTGGGTGGTCAGGTATTATGTGTGGGGGGTCAGGTATTATGTGTGGGGGGTCAGGTATTATGTGTGGGTGGTCAGGTATTATGTGTGGGGGGTCAGGTGTTATGTGTGGGGGGTCAGGTATTATGTGTGGAGGGTCAGGTATTATGTGTGGGGGGGGTCAGGTGTTATGTGAGGGGGGTCAGGTATTATGTGTGGGGGGGGTCAGGTGTTATGTGAGGGGGTCAGGTATTATGTGTGGGGGGTCAGGTGTTATGTGTGGGGGGTCAGGTGTTATGTGTGGGGGGTCAGGTATTATGTGTGGGGGGGGGGGGGGTCAGGTGTTATGTGAGGGGGGTCAGGTATTATGTGTGTGTGGGGGGGGGGGGGTCAGGTGTTATGTGAGGGGGGTCAGGTATTATGTGTGGGGGGGGGGGTCAGGTATTATGTGTGGGGGGTCAGGTGTTATGTGTGGGGGGTCAGGTGTTATGTGTGGGGGGTCAGGTATTATGTGTGGAGGGTCAGGTATTATGTGTGGAGGGTCAGGTATTATGTGTGGGTGGTCAGGTATTATGTGTGGGGGGTCAGGTATTATGTGTGGAGGGTCAGGTATTATGTGTGGGGGGTCAGGTATTATGTGTGGAGGGTCAGGTATTATGTGTGTGTGTGGGGGGGGGGGGGTCAGGTATTATGTTGGGGGGGGGTCAGGTATTATGTGTGGGGGGTCAGGTATTATGTGTGGGTGGTCAGGTATTATGTGTGGGGGGTCAGGTATTATGTGTGGGGGGTCAGGTGTTATGTGTGGGGGGTCAGGTATTATGTGTGGGTGGTCAGGTATTATGTGTGGGGGGTCAGGTGTTATGTGTGGGGGGTCAGGTATTATGTGTGGAGGATCAGGTACATCATATTATCTTCAATCTCTGTATGACCAAATGCAGAAATGTAACAGGCAAAATTCTTGTTTAGACACAGAACATATTGCAAATAAGTCTAAAAGACTTACCTTTTTGCATGACATCATGTTTATTTACATAACAATATCAGCATCTGACAGCTTGGTGGGAAACTAAATTAGCAAATTATGACATAACCACTGTGTATATACATCCATATGATGTAACCCAGATAATTAATAAATCACCACTTTGTTCAAAAATTTAATTGAGGAAGGAATTTACATAATCTTTTCATTAAAATATGACCTTTCAATTTAGAGAATAATCAATATTTAAAATATCTCCAATGAAAGAATCTATTAAAATATAAAATATAATACACTCTTAAACTGCTACCACTCTCTGAAGAAAAAAAATAATTTGCTGACTCCAAAAAAAATTATACCACAAAAAACTCAGAAAACCTCCAAATGATATGCCCTTCTTAGTAATATAAACTCATCTTTGCTACTCGGTAAATGGGAAAATAATCTTGGTATCATAATCATCAACACAATGTTTTGGAAACAAATATGCAAAAATATATTCATTATGACTAAATAAACAAAACACAGTTAATTCAGCATGAGAACTCACAGAACACTCAGAACACCGAATAATATGCTGAAAATAAGACTTTTTAACATACAGACATATACAGAATGTAGAACAAACAACCCAGATGATTATTTTTGAGCACTTCCGACATGCACCACCCAATACAAGTACTCTACCTCCCTACTGATAAACTCTTTTTACTTACCTATACGATTGTAAAGCTGCTATATGACGTGTTGTAAAAAGAACAGACCTTAGCTACAATGACACTTTTATATCTCTAAAACTGCCTTGTAATCCATTTTATCTCCTAAAAAATTGGTCAAGTGGTCAGAAACCTTTGATGAATGGGATTGAAGGTGTCTGATAAAAAATAGGTGAGGGTGCATAACCTACAAGATAGGTGATCTTAATAAGTGGGTGAACTCATGTTGCACTTTACCAACAAACTACAGACATGACATAAATAAATTTCATAAATAAATCTTGCACATGAAACATTATTGCTTGAACATGTGATACATTTGAATTTGCATACATTTGCATAATGTTCAGCATCCTCTTACTGAACATCAGACAGTAGACAGAGTATCCTGTGTTCTTCTTACAGCATCTTAATGTCGTCATGATACTCTGATACAAAGACACATCATACCAGTGGCGGATGCTGGTCTTTCTAGGAGGGGAAGCTCAATTTCGGCCTACATCATAAAATGTTTCGGTTTATTTATATGTAAATTCTACCCGTTCATTTTCAAGAAAATGTTCTGTGACCCTGTCGTACCAACATTTCTTTCTTCGTTTCTTTTAATGAAGAAAATGCTGCTAAGAGGATTAGGAAAATTTCCGGTTCAACTCAAAACAGAATGAATATTTAAAAAATTAAAATTAAATGCTCCCGCGGAGGTTTACACCAAAAGATCGCTGATTCGCTCATTTCGCTGTCAATCAAAAAGGAATTCAGCCTCAGACAGATCATCCAATCATCATGCAGAAGCTGAGCGTCCGGGCCAGCCCACTGCCCCATAGACCCCCAGAGACGCTGAGCGTCCGATGGGTGGAACAAAGCCCAGCATTTATCCAATGGCTCATCTCGTTTTGCTGCACTCTTTGCTTCGCTATTGAACTCTGTAGACGCTCAGCGTCCACATCGTTTAAAGCACTGTGGAGCTGCGGGACTGAGTGAGAGGAAAGCCGCGTCGTTACCAGTGATAAGAAGCTGATTCTGAACAAAAGTTTAACACGTTGTATCGCATATCCTTGGACAAGGACAAGGACATGAGTGTTAAGATGGCGCCGGTGTGTTGTTTGGCTGCTCGTCCCCTCTCGCCTAAATTTACCATAGCCATAGTGACTGTTTACCTAATTGTGGCTTTTATAGCACCTACTGCATTATCTGCTCTCTCCTATGATCGGGAGACACTTCTTTTAATTCGATCCATTATGATGGAAGCGTACAGTGAAAATCTCAGAGAAAACTGCCCTTTCAGTTCATGGCGTTACACCTCCTTACCTGTCAGCGTCTGTGGCCTTCACTGCGGCAATGCTCAGAGGAAAAGACGCCGGAGAAAGCGTGCTAATCGAGGAGGAATTTGGGTGAGGACTGGGAGATTACTTGGACAATCATCGGAGATCCACAGCGCGCCTCTGACTTTCAAACTTGAAGGCGATCGCTATATCTCCCGACGCTCCATGGAGTGTAGATACTCCGGCCTCATTCAGCTGCTCCCTGCTTCCTCGCCGGCTCAGTTTCGCCTTACGGGGCGATTGCACGTAAGAAGTGGAGGGATTAACCACCAGAATCTTCATTACTTGGATCTTCAGCCGCCGATACATTTTAAGCCCATTCTGGTAAAGATGGCTCTTATTAATGCGCGATCAGTCTCAAACAAAACTTTCATTCTGAACGACTTTATTAAGTCACGTGATTTGGACTTTCTATTTGTGACTGAATCGTGGCTCACGCCAGGTGATTCATCTGCTCTGAATGAACTGACTCCTCTGAACTTTTCATTCCTGAACACGCCACGGAAGGCTGGCAGAGGTGGAGGACTGCTGTCCTTGTTCAACTCTCGCTTCAAATGCCAGGTAATGCCCGTGGAAATGTGCTCAAGCTTTGAGGTCCAGATGTTTAAAGTGGAATTACCATCTCCGCTACTTTGTGTTCTTCTCTATCGTCCTCCCAAAAGCAATACTAACTTCATACAGGAATTTTCAGACTTCTTATCTTTAATTGTTCCAACCACGGATTCCCTTTTGATCCTTGGGGATTTCAATATTCACGTCTGTTGCCCCGCTAAACCGTTGGTAACAGAATTTCAAAACTTACTGGACTCATTTAACCTTCTCCAGTCTGTTACTAGTCCTACTCATCAGCATGGACACACTCTTGATCTTGTGCTTTCATCAGGCTTCTCTGTATGTAATGTGGAAGTGCAGGATTTCTGTCTTTCAGATCATAAACCAGTTGTTTTTAACTCAATCTTTTCATTATCATCACCTAAAGTGCATAATAACTCGTACTATTCTCGTACAATAAATCAGTCCACTTCCCATTTGTTCACTGATGCCTTTTTAGCATCACCCTTTCACTCTGCCAATGAACCCTCTTCTTTAAAACTGAACTTAGAAGACCTCACTAATACCTTTAATTCAACATGCTCAGATATCCTGGATGATATAGCTCCACTTAGACTTAGAAAGCCCAAAGCTAAAAAACAGCCCTGGTTTAACACTGAAACACACTCACTTAGACTACTATGCAGGAAAGCAGAGCGAAACTGGAAAAAAGATAAGCTCCAAGTTTCATACGAAATTTTTAGGGATTCTTTGGTCAAGTTCCAGCTTTCTGTGAAGTCGGCCAGAGCTAAATACTTTTCAAATTTAGTCTCTACTCACTCAAAAAATCCTAGGGTTCTTTTTAATACGATAAACTCGATTTTAACACCGGCTGATACCTCTTATATTAAAGAGTCTCCAGAATCATGTGAGAAATTCCGTAGCTATTTTTCTGACAAAATTCAAGCTATCAGATCAACCATTCCCTTATTGGACAATGCGATCCTTGAGAATCCTGCCTGCTCTGCTTCTTTGTCAGAGTTCGACCAAATCTCTTTGTCCCTGTTGACTAAGATTGTGTCTAGTATGAAGCCGGCCACATCTATACTGGACACCCTTCCAACACGCCTTTTTAAAGAAGTCTGGAACACTATCGGATCTAGTGTATGCGCTATTATAAATTCTAGCCTCTTAAGTGGACTGGTTCCTTTGTGTTTCAAGCACTCAGTTGTTCAGCCTCTTATTAAAAAACCTAATTTGGACCCAGCTGCCTTGTCTAGTTATAGACCCATCTCAAAATTGCCGCTCACATCAAAAATCCTGGAAAAGGTTGTTTGTAATCAACTTTCTTCCTATTTAGCAGAGAATAATATCTTGGACAAGTTTCAATCAGGTTTCCGAGCTCATCACAGCACAGAATCAGCCTTACTTAAATTAAAGAATGATATCCTCCTTAATTTGGACCGTAATTCATGTGTCGTTTTAGTCATGCTGGACCTTAGCGCCGCTTTTGACACTGTCGATCACGAAATTTTAATAAAGCGTCTTAACACGGTGGCAGGGGTCCAGGGGAAAGCACTAGCTTGGTTTTCTTCCTACCTAAAAGATCGCTCTTTTGCTGTCCAATTTGGTAAGTCAGTGTCATTATCATCTCCCATTGCTACTGGTTTGCCACAGGGTTCCATCTTAGGCCCCATTCTCTTTTCACTTTATTTAGTTCCTTTAGGTTTAATTTTTAAAAAATATGAAATCTCGTATCATTGCTATGCTGATGATACTCAGTTATACTTACCACTGAAACCGGGGGATACGCACTCTCTAAACATCTTGTCAGCGTGTATGAGGGAAGTCAAACTATGGCTAACTAAAAACTTTCTTAAGCTCAATGAGGACAAAACAGAGGTTGTCCTGTTTGGCAAGCCTGGTAACATTGAATCCTTCAAAAATAATCTGAGTTGTCATTTTCAAAATTTATCTCATTGTGTGAAAAACCTTGGAGTTATTTTTGACCCAGCACTTAAATTTGAAAAGCAAATCAACTCCGTTGTAAAATCAAGTTTTTTCCAATTACGCCAAATTGCTAAACTTAAACCGATTTTGTCAATTAAGGATCTCGAGACTGTTATTCATGCTTTTATCACAACATGCCTTGACTATTGTAATTCCCTGTACATGGGGGTAAATCAGTCCTCTCTGGCCCGTCTGCAACTCGTTCAAAATGCAGCTGCTAGACTCCTTACCGGAACAAAAAAACGTGACCATATTTCTCCAGTCCTGGCTTCATTACACTGGCTTCCTATCAGGTACAGGATCCATTTTAAAATCCTACTGTTTGTTTTTAAGGCTCTTCATGGTGTGGCCCCGCGGTACATTTCTGATTTGATTAGTCCATATAATGCAAACAGGTCTCTTCGGTCTTCTAACTACTGCTTAAAATTCCCACCTCACGTTTAAAACATAAGGGTGATAGGGCTTTCTCTGTTGCTGCCCCAACTTTGTGGAACTCTTTGCCCTATGAAATTAGATCAGTGTCTTCAATTGAGCAGTTTAAATCGTGCCTTAAGACCTATCTTTTTTCACTTGCTCATGACTGCAAGTGATACGTCAATCAGTTCAATAATGTGGCTTATGGTCTATGGCCTTCTTAGTGATTTATCTTATATTTTTTTATTAGATTTTATTGTAGGTTCAATTTTATGTATGTATATGTGTGTGTATGTATATATGTATGTATATACGGTATGTACATATATGTATGTATGTGTATATGTGTGTATATGTGTGTGTATGTATGTGTATGTATATGTATATATATATATATATGTATGTATATGGGTGTGTGTATGGATACTGTGTATACTTTTTTAATCTGTTGTACAGCACTTTTGGTTAGCCTTGGCTATTTTAAAATGTGCTTTATAAATAAATTGAATTGAATTGAATATTTAGTCAATGACATGTACACACAACAGTATATATTTGATCACTTATTTTTTTACCTTTTAGGGGAAGCTAAGCTTCCCTTGCAGTCTTAGAGCAATCGCCACTGCATCATACTATTGATAGCACTCTAATTTTACAGTTAACATGGGTCTTTTTCTCCATCAATTATTTAGATATGTACCCATCAAGTCTGTTTTTGAAGAGCTCTTTCTAAAAGGGCAATTAGTCAACTTGAGGAGATTAATTGACTCTTTGAGTTCATGTTGATTCCAGACATCTGACCGCTGCAGAAAAAGGCTTATGCTCCAGAATAGGAATGTATCCAGACTAAAGCCAAACTGAGGTAGAGCTACACCAAACAAACAATTCAGTTTGAATTGGAGCCAAAAGAGCAGACATTTGTAAGCTTACTAGGTCAACACTGCAGTGGGGAAACGTCAGGGCCCTCTACGCCCTCTCAGAGGGCCTAAAATATTCTTAAAACATAAATATATATAATATAATTTATCCAATTTTATTTTATCTACTTACAGTTTGACAATCAACATCTAAAAAATTACAAAAATATAAGCAAATAAATTATTCAACCGTGTCTATTCAATCTGTGTTGGAAGGTAAGGGGTTAAGTGGAAGCCTGTGAGCCTGTGTCTCCCCCTATCAGCACTGTGATGCCCGCTGTTCGTTTACAGAGGGCCTGGCAATTATAATTCAGTGCAATACCAGTTTCAAATGACAGTAAAATTGACCAATCACATCTTCCGTCTTAATGTGCGGGCTTAACTGTATGATAATTTCCGCCCGCTGTGGTGACGCTAGCTGGCGTTGGCGTACCACCGCTAGCTAGTTTCGATTCATTCCTTTGATGTCCTCGTTCGCGTTGTTTACATATTCCGCTCCCGAGGAACACGGAGCTGTGAACCTTATTTTGTTTGGAACCTTATTTTGCTTAAGAAGTTATCTAGTACAGATATTATTGTTTATTGCTTTTGTTAAGCTGTACTGTCGTCGCAATAATTTTTTTATTTTTTATTATTGCAGTTAATTAGGAGAGGAAATTTTTTTTTTCGGGCGGGGAATGGCAGCGGGCCCAGGTATAATGGTCACGGTTCGCTACTGCAACACTGTCATGTCTTCAAATTCAGGAATGTCTTCAAAAAGATTTCAGGCTGTGGGACTTTCCAGAAGCTACATGTTCATTAAGCTCCATGTGTCTGTTATCAGAGAGTACTGCCATAGTTATAATAAAGCCGACCAGCAATTGGTTCTAAAATGTAGTTTTAAAGCAATCAAAAAATTGAAGGAGAATATATAATATATATATATATATATATATGTCAGCTGCTTACTAGTAACTGTGAAGCAGAGTATTAAATGCAAATAAATTATTATTTAGAGCAATGGTTTTGTCACTGTCGAATGAGCTGAAAACAGTTGATCCATGAGTAGTTTTTTGTTGGGACGATCATCCCAGATGAGATTTTGTGTATGATAGTGTTGTCACGATACTAAGAATTACAACTTCGATACGATACTTTAAAAAATATTGAAATTCGATACCATTTTCGATAACAAAGTCAGATACTGTGCTCATTTCCGTTTTAAAGCCTTTTTATTTATTTTTTATAAACAAACAAATGAATATTGTATTTTGTTTTACAAATGTCAAATAAATAAAAGGTGTAGTCCCTACCACATTAAAACAGAAAAAAATAATAATTGCACATTAATATAATTAACATAAATAATAGTAGTGCACTCTGAAATTCACATTTAGAAGTCAAAAAAGGCTAGTGCAAAAAGTGTATGTACTTAAAAGTGTTTAAGTATACTTTAAACAACTTTAAGTAACTTTAACTTTAAGTCTTTAAGTAACTAAAACTTCAGTATTAGAGTAGAGTTCAGTATTCATAAATGATTGATCCGTTGTAGTACGATCACTCTTTTTTTTCTCCCTGTATGCTGTCGCACTTACGGCTCTTAAACCAAGAATATGACAAACATTTGCTAGGATACCATAATCGGACACATAATTTTGTATGCTATGATACTAGAAATGGGAATAATCACCAACCTCTTGGAATGTTTTGTACAAATCTGCGTGCCTTCAGGTGTTTTGCCAGATTAATTGTGTTAAGCTAGGTTTATACTTTCACGAGTGACTGTAGCGTGCGAGTCTGCATACCTCGCGAGACCCTGCTCGAACGGCAGAGGAGTTTAAACTTCCCGCGTCTCACATTCTTTGCAGTATTGTCCGAAACGATATGTGGTAGTATAAAGAAACACCCATTAAAAACAGGGGAAAGACCATTTACCTGACCAATTTTAATGTTGCTTTGTGTTTCAGTGTGTTTCAGGTTTGAAAAGTGCTGGAATTTAGGTTAAAGTGCTTGAAAATGCTTGAAACAAATATCTGTCTGACTGAACAGTTCTCTTGTATTACGTTGTAATTCCATGAGAGAACGTGAAGACGTTGAGATTGGGCGTTTTGAAAATAAACAACCATTAAATAATGTGATAAAAAAGCAAATCATTTCAAGTATATGTATAAATATGTATAAATATTTAACTAAAGTTTAACGTGCTGGGAAATATTAAAATGGACCTTTAAAGTGACGTACAAGTGCTTTAATTCCACCTTGTAAAGGTGTATGAACCCTGCAAATACGACTTTGTTCATTGCGTTGCAGCGCGCGCGAAGTTACAAAATTCGAGAGGTGCATGACCTTGCAAATCAACATCGCGCCACCGCGATTACGTAATTTTCACCGCGCGGACCCTCGCGCCGCATCAAGTATAAACCAGGCTTTAGCACCCTTCGTTGAAATGTTCCGAAAGCACCTCTTGCAAACTGGCTTGTTCATGTCCTTCGGTTTTCCATCTGTATCTGCTTCGAAACCAAAGTATTTCCACACATCACTTCAGCTGTTTTCCTTGCTTATTAAGACGGGCTGCGGACACACTGCGTTTGCTTTAGCTGCCATTTTAGCATTACAAACTGTTCTGTGCATTACGGAAGCTTGGGAGGGTCAAACGAAAGCGCATTTTATGTAAAAATTATCGATTGGCTCCTTTGGTTGGTACAGCTTTAAAGCACCATTTGCAGACCGGTTTTGATGTGTACACGGGGTTGCCATGACTGTCTGAAATGTATGCAAAATAATTCCATATTTCGCTTCGTGCCTGTAGTTTTTCAACAAGCTGAGGACGGTTCGCAATATTGCTTGTATTAGCAGCCATCCTACACGTTTTTTTCTTATTCTGCAGAGAGGAGGCAAGCGCTACACTGCTGTACACGCACACTGTCCCCGTGTGGCACTCTTTGGAAATACTGTTCTTTTTAAAAAAACCGCACTCAGTCCTATAACACTGATACTAAGCAAATTGGGTATTGTACCGTTTTTAATGATGAAGTATCGCGATACTACTCTAGTATTGGTATACCGTGCAACACTAGTGTATGACAATAGTCATTATATTAGAAAATTAGCTGGAATTTAATGGTAAATTGCATGTATACCAAATGTGATGCAAATATACTATATGTGAAGTATACATTTTTATTTAGAGGTGTATTCAACTAAGGATTTTCATAGTCGAATCTGATTCATCAGATTTTCCCTTTAGTCACCTAATAGTCGAATCGGGTTTTTTTTTATTATCTAGAGCACCTTAAACAGGATCCCGTTCTCATTCAGGACTTTTTTTCCACTTCTAAGTAAAAACCTAAAACACTCAGATAAATGAATAAACATGGTAGGTTGGCTTTATTCATCTTTTATTTATTTACTTATTTATTTTTTTATGAAACATTAGAGAACATTGAAAAAAAAAGTCACCGTCAGTGCGCATATCGAACTGTCAGACAGGCACTGTGCAAAATGTCAAAAATATTTAAAACAAAATATGCCTGCCTGAAAATATAAAAAAATTGCAACACAACAGCAAAAAAATTATTAGGAAAGGTTTAAGTAACAGGGTTTAAAAAGCAAACAACAACAAAAAAGTTTATAGGCCTACTTGCCGAGACGCACCGCGACGAGACGACACGACCGAAATGAGAAACGGCTGAACTGTTTTTTTTTTTTTTCGCCTTATGCATTTTAAATGGTATGCCATATTGGTTGTTGTCGTGCGAAATGACGTTGATGACATAACTTGCACTTTACTTTGTTTGATTAATCTTTATCTTTTTCAAAATACTTTTGAAGATATTTTTAGTAGCCATTATAATCTCGGCAGATGCTGATCCTGTAGCGTATTCAGCTCCGCTCATTTGGATTGTGCAACTGTAGGGTGTGATTTATTAATGTGTAGTAAGGAAGATGCCTATTGTTAATATATAATTTACATAATTTAAAAATATTTATTAACAGAAGTTGATTTTATTTGACAAAAGGCTATATACAAAGACAAAGACATTTCATGTAACAACTAATTAGCAGCATCCTTGGGCACCCCCATGTAGTTAGAATGGTACATTCTACAATGGTACATATGACGTTCATAGTCGACTATGTGGTATAGTTGACTATAGTTGAATTAGTGATTATTGCATGTCACCCCTTTTTTTATTGTTATAAATCAAGCCAAAAACTGGTAACACGTAGATCCAGCACAGAATACAATTAAAGAGGACAGGAAATTGTGAAAGTAAGAAGTGATGTTGCCATTAATCACAGTACACAACCCCATACTGCAAAAGACATGCGCAGTCTGACCAGTCCTCCGTGTCTGCAGAACGGCTCCAGGCATCTTTAACCAGTTTCATTGGAAGCATTTCCAAGCTTGAGATTCATCAAGCTACATTTGATCTCCTGATGCACAGAGATATCAGGTTATCAGTATGTGAGAGATTTAAGAAATGTGGCCTTAGTGGCATCTCTCCAAAATGTACTTAATTAGCTGTGAGAGAATCTATGGTCTGATATCCCATGAATGGCCTTCTTTCAACATGTTTGCCAGAGAGTATTTTGGGCGAGGGTAGATCCCACAGGGCCTCTAATAACATATATATAACAGCGCATAGGAGTTTCTCCATCTATTACTGAGCAAGTGCAAGGGATGGTGGCCTCATTACTTAAGAAACTGTAAGAGCTGTTAAACTAGGCAGTGAATTTTTGTTTTGTTATACCCAATGAATATGGAACCTATTTCTGCATCACAAATGCCCCCTCTAGTTAGCATCTAATGGATTTATAGTTATAACCTTTTGCTAAGAGCAAATCAAAGATGCCTGCCTTTCATGAAGACCTTCACTGCATGCCACATGAAGCCATTCCAGGAAATATGAATTGCAATGTATACAGTTAATATAAGAGTATCAAAACCATAAAACCACAAACAAGAATATGGTTTTAAATACACAGTATATTCAAACATATCATTAACATATGCTTTACATATTCAATGCTACAATGCAAATTCAAAATGGCATGCTTTCTTTTTGTTTGTTTGATTTGAAATGCTGTTAATGACTTAATCATGCTATGTCTAACGCTGAACAGTACATGCATGGGGATCATGAAGAAACAGCATGTGTGTGTCCTGTGGGTTTTTGAAAGGTCCCCTGAGCAGTGGTGAAGTGAGCGATTAGCTACTTTAAATATCCTACAATGAGACTGTCTAGCAGTTGCTGGTCCACCCTGGATCAATACACACATTAATAAATAAATAATATAGAAGTATAAATAATAATAAAGAAGGACAAGTTTTAATTGAACAGATTAAAGCTCCCAGTCCATTTTAAGTCAGATACAAGATAAATGTCTGGTACACTTTGCAAAATACTGAATTGTTCTTGCCACAATGATTTCTATATTTGTTGTGATATTCCTAGGTGTATTGATATAATGTGATTTTTAAAAAGAGCGAGCGAACTACTAATAAACTAGATGTTTTTCAGCGTGAGAACTCTGAGCCGTCGTTTTCTGCGTGGTCCTAGCGCTCGATTCGTCGCTATTTAAATATTTGTTTTTAACCCGTAAAAACTGCAGGGGACCAAAACCAGCTTTTAAAAAAGTGGGGGGGACATGTCCCCCCGCCCCCCCAAATTACGTCCGTGTTATCAACTCCTTTTAATGTACAGTATGTAGGCTTATAAATTCATGATTGACTGAATATGCCCTCTTAAAATATGTAGGCATACAGTACTATTTTCATGTTTAACTGAATAAACCGTTGAACACGAGTACATTTTATTGAGCATGTTTTTTTTTTCTTCAAGTATCAAAGTAGAACAGCTTTCTCAAGCAGTCATTGATGCATTTTGGAAACAGGAGATGAGCCCCTGGTCTAATGCACCCTCTGTATTAAGAAACCCTATCTCAAAAACTGACTTTTAGTCATTACTTGGGTAGCACGCATATGAGCCATTTTAATATACATTAATCTAGATTAATCTAAATTAATTTCAAGATTTCAGTGAGATTAATCTAGATTAAAAAAATTAATCTATGCCCACCCCTAGATTTTATATTATCTCATGATTATTTCATAATATTGGACTATATTAAGCTACAGGATACATTCGTGACAAGCACATTGCATGCAAAAAATTGATGCTGACATTAAAAATGGAATACTGTATGTGCAAGGCTGATGCTAAATTGTGCAATGTTATTCATCTTACTCTTCACAAATCCTGTTAATTAGCTAATTTATGGAGCTGGTTGACATTTTCAGCTAATAGAGGAAGAGGAAATGTGTTTGTTCTGTAATTTTGTGATCCTTAACATTTGTTAATTCATGAGTTTCCGCACACGCTGTATTGATGGCGATAGAGAGAGGTGGCGGTGGTCAGTGTCCTAGTCTCCAGCGTGTGCCTTCCTTGCTAACACTGAGCTGGTGCAGTGATTGCAGCTCTGATTTGTCCTTGATATTAAGCCAAAGCTTCAGTGATGCGGTAATGACTGCATCGGCTGTTTTCAGTGTCCCGTGTCTGAGTCTCCCATGCCAACATTATTTGGAACCGGCAGGTATTTTGACATTTCCCAAATGCGTAGTCTTTGTGCAACATGCCAGTCTCTCTGATTAAATATGGCGCAGTTGTGTCCGTCCAGCACACACGTGTTCTCAGCACCGCTGAGCTCTGACTACTGATAGTACTGATCTACAGTACTGATAGTACTGATCTACAGTACTAATAGTTCTGATCTCTTAGCCTGTGGTGAAACCTTGAAATCCAAAATATCTGGAAAGCAATGGAACACAATTTTATTTTATTTATTTTATTTTTTTTTTGGGGGGGGTTGTGAAGTACATGGTTCTTCGGCTGGCTTTCCATTCACTTGTTTCATTCTTTCATTTTTTATTTCCTGTTCAAACCATGTACATTGCACTATTTTGCTGCCAGCTGGAATCTAATTTATGATTAATAGGTGTTACTGAAGTGCTCACAGCAATGTTCAACCCAGTTTTTTCAAAATCCATAATTACTTTTTAACTTTTAAAAGGTCCTTAGGCAAATGAATACCTCCACAGAATGCACTGGGCTGCATGTTCTACAGAAGGTACATAAGCATTGCCATTGAGCATTGATGTATCATTTTTAATGTATCATTAAAAAAGGTTTTAATTAAATAAAACAAGGTCTACAGCTTTTTGTTTCACAGTGTGTTAAACAAATTATTAAAATGGCAGGTGATGGCTTTATATACTCTGATGGGCCATACGCTACAATATAGGCTTCCTGACAAAGTTTCTTTTTTTTTCTAGTTCAGTCTTCCTAAAATATTTCTTTTGAGATAAAAATCTAAAATTCTCTGAATGATCTGTGGTATAATAGCTTGTATGATGTATGTAGGTGTAACTGAATCTGGTGTAACTGCACATTATACTCCAGAGATTTCGAATTTGTTATTTTCCTGTGAGTACGGAGATAAAGTGTACAATAGTACAAGGCTGTTATTGTTGGCCTTAACAAAATTCTCCCTGGAAGCGGCTTTATTGCTAGAGAGCTTTGTTACAAGAGCAGTGAACACTAAGACTCTCCTGTCTCTGTGGTCAGGGCTGCTAAGCTTTTAAGCACTGTGCTCAGATCTGAGATGTTGAGTTGTTGCATCAAACATAGTGCTCTTCTCTACACAGCCTCATGAAGTATGTTTGTGTATTCTATGCATGCATTATCGGTGATATTCCAGAAGTAGAGGATCTGGGGTCTGGGTGGATGGCAGAAGGTTTGATGTGTTTTGAGAGACAGGAGAGGAAGAGCAAGCAGTACTGAGGGAGAGTGGAGACCTAATGACATGTACATACAGGAGAGTGGCCTGCTGCTCGCCACTAATAACCCCTCTCAATCTGCGTGGTTTGGTCCCTCTGCTCTGTATTTATGACCCAGCTGTGAGGCAGATGAGGTGATCGATACTCCCTGTGCTCAGTGAAAGCTATTCACTATCCCTCCAGCTGTGAATTCACTAGGTGCTCAAGACCTAAAGGACCTCAATACCCACCACAACACCCCACCACAACACCCCACCACAACACCCACCACACCACCCACCACACCACCCAAGCCCGTTGACAGTCTTGCTGGGGCCCGGGACAAGAAAATTTCATGTGCCCCCTGGTTTACGTAATTTGAATTTTCTCTGTAGCAGACAATCCTTGTGTTAGGTCATATAGTATATAATATTGCCACACATCAAAGCTGTTTCTGACAGCTGACTGGTTTATACTTGATGCGTTGCGAGTGGCGCGAGGGTTCGCGCGGCGAAAATTCGCGAGGTCGGGCACCTCTCGACATTTGTAACTTCGCGCGCACCGCGCCTCAGCGCAATGAACAGTCATTTTTGTTTGCAGGGTTCATATACCTTTATAAGCTGGAATTAAAGCACTTGTACGTCACTTTAAAGGTCCATTTCAATATTTCCCAGCACGTTAAACTTAATCAAGTTAAATATTTATACATATACTCGAAATGATTCAAAATAATTCGCTTTTTATCACATTATTTAATGTTGGTTTATTTTCAAAACGCCCAACCTTAACGTCTTCACGTTCTCTCATGTTTCGTCCTGGAATTACAAGAGGCTCGTATTTGTTAACGTACTACAAGAGAACTGTTCAGTCAGATAGCTATTTGTTGTGAAACAAAGTAGTTACATTTTCAAGCATTTTCAAGTACTTTAGCCAAAATTCCAGCACTTTTCAAACCTGGAACACAATGCAACATTAAAATTAGTCAGGTAAATGTTTTTCCTTTCTTTTCTGCGCTCCAGATTTCTGTATTTACTTTAACTATCCACCACTCTATTTCCCGCTGTTGGGCGGGTACCAGACGGCTACAGTCGGTGCTGGATCAAACCATTTTTCAGTGGGAGGCGGTGGTGTATGCACTTAATGGAAAATATGCAGATAGGTAAAAAACATATATATTTTAGCCATTTAGCTTATTTTGAGTACAGAATTTTATATTAATGTAAGATTTCAAGATTATATTTAAAATGATAGATTTTAACAGACCCGGTTGTCCCCCCCTGTCGACGGGGCTGACAACACCCATCACAACACCCATCACTGCCTCTACTGCTGGTCACATGACATCACTCTTGGTGTCACCATATTGGTGTAATGAACCTGCTGCTGATTTTGAGAAATAGCAGCTTTGTTTTGGCCCCAAAATGTCTGAGGCAAGGGTACTATTTTGCAGATTAATACTGAGTGAAACAGGAGTGGTTGAATCCTACTCCAATTCAATTGCATAATTCATCTTAGTAAATTCAGTATTGCTGTGAAGCCATTAACATGGCCAGTAATATTTTGCAGTGATTAGCTGGGCCAGTGGTAAGTACAGTCTTTAATGTGTTTTTCATTCTATTGACTTAATATTTTTATCTAGGCTGCCACTTTGACTCTTGTTGCTTATCAAAACCATAATTTTAAAATATCAGCATCTTGCATACTAATTTAGGGGGGAACATATCGAGAATAACTGCTGGATACTTAACTCTCTATCTTAATGTGAGTTTTGCCAAAAGGGGAAAGACAAAATCAATTCTCTATACCCAAGTATCTCATACTTTCATTGGCTAAAAAAAGCAATATGTTTACAGACCTGTTCTGTATGACAAGAGAGTGATGGATAGAAAGAATGGCCGTGTGTTTATTATGCAGAAGTGGGTTGCAACCCTCTCTGGGACCCACCTGAGGTTCACTCACCCTGCTATGGGGTGACACTTCCTGTCTGGCTGCTTGTTCTCAGGGGAGATAAGTGCATTCCCATAAAGCTGTGTGTGCAAGGCAGAAGACGAATATACTGACAGGCTTTGAGCGGCAAGTGTGGGCCCTGATAAGTGTGCTTCAAGGAGAGCTAATATTGCTCCTCCAAGGTGGTTAGCATGCCTCCAACTGGGTGCCGATACATTATGAATCATTTACGGAGTCGTTCTGGGATGCAGGAGCTGATCTGGAAGCTTGGTAGCGGACTCCCCTTCACAGAGGAGGTCTAGGAGCTGTGAGTCTTGAGCTTTAAGAACTGAGAATTGATCAGCGCTGCGTGGAGAAGAGCTCCACTCCACCGGGACTCCCTTCCGTGCAGCTGATTAGCATGTACAGTGTTCGTGGTCCCTGTTCAGCACTTGTGAATGTGATCTTTCCAGAAGGGCCTAGAGAGCCTTGGCAGAAAATGTTATTTTGCACGTCTTCATCTATAAGGTTCACAGTGGCTGTGGGGGAAGGGGACGGCTAATGTGCTTCCCTGATGGAAGTCTCTTTCCCTATAGCTGCTAGAAAGGAAAGACCCTTATATCTCTGGTGGATCTAGACCTATATGCAGTACTTATAATACATAGAATGCTTTCTCTGTTGCTGCAGCTATACACAAGTAACATGGAAGTCATGTTCAGGCTGCACACATCATCTTGTTCTCATGTAGGCCAGCTTTGATTATGTAGATTGATGACTTCATTAGATCTAGTGTCATATTTATGCCTGCTGGTTTATTGTGGAGCAGGAAAGCTCCTTACGTCAATAAAAGTGAGTGAGTAAAGAAAAACAAGTAAGAACCAGAGCACTCAGCTGTTTGGGAATCACCATTAATTTTCCTCTCCTCTTCTTCCCTGTGCAGGAGTGCAGATCAGACAAGAGGACTGGACAGTGAATGAGGACCCATCTGGACAGGAGAGGAATAGCGTGTGTTTGCGTGTGGGGTTTTTCTCTTCCCTTTTTATTCTTCTTTTTTCTTGTTACTCTTTTTGTCCAGCTCCCTCTGTCATGGCCAATGACAAGAATAAAAAGTTGAGGGACTGAAGGTCGGAGACGCGTGCTGAAGGGAGAGTGTCCCGAGTGTGTGTCCCGCCGTCTTGCATTCTTACCAACCATGTGGCCAGCACTTCAGAGGAACAGGCTCATCTCAGTGTGCGGGACCTGCTGCAGCAGAGCAGGACCGCCTCTGTGGGTATGGATGTTTTGCTGTGGCTTGGCCTTGGTCAGGGGACAGAGCTACTACCCCACAGTGAACACGCATTACGGGAAGCTACGGGGTGTGCGGGTCCCGCTGCCCAGTGAGATCCTGGGACCTGTGGATCAGTACCTGGGCGTGCCGTATGCCGCTCCGCCCATGGGCGAGAAGCGCTTCCTGCCGCCCGAGCCGCCCTCCTCTTGGTCTGGGATCAAGAACGCCACCCACTTTGCTCCTGTCTGCCCGCAAAACATCCACAATGCTGTGCCAGAGATTATGATGCCTATCTGGTTCACATTTAACCTGGATATAGTGGCCACGTACATACAGGATCAAAATGAGGATTGCTTGTATCTAAACATCTATGTTCCAACCGAGGACGGTGAGTGTGTTGGGTATACAGGAAAAACAAACATAAAAAACTCTTTTACTTCAGTTTCTTCTGTGTCACCCTCTGTATTGTGTTTGAAGCATGACTGTGTCTGGAGCATGCTGTGTCTGCGTCCACCATCTCAACACCTCATCATGACTTGATCTACCATGAAGCTCCTCATTAGCTCTTCCCTTCCATGCCACTGTTGCGGGTTCCTCTTTTGTGTTGTTAAAAGAAAGTCAAAGCAAGTAATGAAAAAGAAAAATCTCTTAACATGAGAACTCAGATTTTAATTTGACGTGTAGATTGGACATAATGATCCAGTGCACCTCCCTATACTCATTGTCCACTGTTCTGGGGCAATACATATTAAGAGATTAGCCTGCTTGGTGCCAATATGATCTTTTTAGGGTTGCCAAAAGATTGTGGAACACGAGAGGCCTATGGCATCAGTCCTAGTCATATAAGACCCGTTACTCTATCTTACCTTCTCCTTCATTCTCACATGTACATTTATGAGTGTATTCTTTTATTATTTAAATTTATAGTATTAAAAAAGAGTGACTCATCAGTGCCATAGTAAAAATAATAAAAATGAAAAACTGTCTAACAAAAACTTTCTTTTACACACATACTGTAATTTCCTATGAGCTGTCAAAGCCCCCATTATTTAAATTTAGAAAAGGGTCACTTTGAAAAATAAACAGACGTAAATAAATGTTTATATTGTTATGAATGCTTCACCAGCAGGAACTGAAATGGCTTTTGTAAACACACAGTGCCTCTGGAAGAGTGGGTTTGCTCAGATCCAGGCAATGTAAACAGCACAATTTGAACAAGGGGAACATTTCAATGCATTTGATCCAAGCAGCATGCAATTCTTGATCAATATTCCCATGATGCAATGGTGCAGGCAATGCAGTAGGGAAAAGGTCAGCCAACCTTCTTTGTGGTTGTAACGGGTCTTATATAGATGTGCATGTGAAAAAAAGGCTTCCTGTGTCCCAGGGTGCAGCAAATCAATTCCACCATTTTGGGATATTTACTGACATATTTATTTAGGAAACCAATGGGGAAAACTCCACAGTTTACTTTCTCAACAGGTACTTTTTGTTGTTATTGTTGTTGATTGAAGGGGAGGGGCTCAGACAGGTTGTTGCATGTTCTCCTCCCAAGTTTCTTCCAGAGCCTTCTGTTATTTTGTAGTCTTTATTCATTTTACAGTCAAAAGAATATCCAAGGAATGTGCCAGAAAACCCAACAAGAAAATATGTAGAAAAGGAGGTATGTAAGCCATCATGGGAGCGGGACACAGAGGGACTGGCACGTGCTCTCTAACGTCCGCCATAACTCCGCCATCTTCAGAGTCAGAGTTCTAATTGGAGCAGCACGGAAAGTACAGTGCAGATGAGTTACGCCTGTATGTTTACGATATGATGTACAAACCATCTCGGAAGGAAAAAAGAGTTGTATGTGAGAATATGTGAGACTTCCAGTAAGCATGAGAGTATATTTGTAACATAACTGCCAAGTTGCTCACCAATTTCTTTTGATTTATACATTGATATACACTGATACATTAATATAGTAGTTCTTAAGGGTCCTTAGTAATGTTGTGCTTCTGACGATACTAACATGTCATGTGGATAATTGTACTTTCCAGTTATTCTGATGATGCTCTTTTTAACAAAAAAGACAGTGTACTAACAAAGCATAATACTCATCATAGTCTGTGTTAATTCAAATTACTTAATGTTATACTTTCACATTTATGTGATGAATGACAAGGCAATCTAGTGAAGAATCTGCTTTGCCAGAGGGAGACGTTTGTCATACATGTATATCCTTTGATGCTTACCCCTGCATGACTGTTGTTCAGCAAATGATTTGTCACCAGGTAACTAGGCTGTCAAAAGACACACTCCAGTCAGACCGCTGTAAAATAATATGGTAGAGTGAATAGTTCTCTCTCGAGTGTGTTGAGGTGATCGTGATACAGTTGGACTGTTCTTCCCAGTTTCTGTAGTGGATCTATAACCAGTGACGTTCTTTATAAAAACACAGATACTCTTGTCACTGTAGAAGTTGGTACTGCACTGCAGAATTGTTGGCTGTCCCAATTCTTTTTCACATGAAAAGCAGGAATGCCATTAATTAGTCACTGAATTAGTTTAGCCATCGACACTGCAGTAGTTGCAATGATAAATCAAATTAAGAAATTACAGACTTTTCAGCTCAGTCTTAAGGTCAGTTTGTGTGTCTTCTTAAGCATAGGAAGCCAAGCTTACCATTTTAGAATCCCAGGTTTCCTCCAACAAATGGACAAACATACTCTTATTTTGTTTTTACTATTTTCTATTTCCAAAACAAAACAAAAACAGGGACAGTATCAAACCACTGAAATGTCTTTATAGATTGTTCTGTCCTTTGATTACGGATCTGCACCCTCTTGGTTCTCCCTGAACCAGCTTCATGAGGCAGCCCTTACTGTTTCCAGCTGTTTTTTCTTGAAGACATTCTCACATATGCCCAGTAAAATTGTGTGTGTGTGTGTGTGTGTGTGTGTTTATATAAACACATTTTCAAAATTATATTTGAAACAAATTTAAGCATAATCCATTAGATTAAAATGCCTATTAAAAGCATACATTCAGACAGATGTGTCTAAACCTTTCAATATATTTTATTGTGTGTGTTTATTTTTTTATTTAGTAATATACTGTAAAAACAAATCATATTATGAAGCCTAATATTTATGTAGAGAAGCATGTATTTTAACAATTTAAAATTTATCAGATGATTCTTATTTAAAACTTATTTTCCAAATACACCATGTCACTGAGTATTTGCTGCCATAGCTGGGTTGAGGGCAATCCTTTGTCAATATAGCTTCCCTTGTAAAAGATTTTCAATGACCTTGCACCAATAATAATAATACCAGGAAATTCCACCTTTACTGCTACACCCAGAGTCATGCTGTGGGTGACCTCTAAACACCCCAGCAAACACCAAACAGATAAAGACTGAGACACAGCCTCAGCCTATTAACAGGATCTGTCTGCGAGTGACAGTGTATGTAAAGCAATGCAGTTGATTAATTCTCATATTAAGTGGATTGCCGCAGCCTTTCTCAATCAGTGATTTGAAGGGAAATAATTGTGATGGAGTGAAATGTTCTAAGCAGAATTTTCTTATATTGTTAATATTTAAACAGTGTTGTTCCACTAAACCAATCTTAACGTAGACAAACAAGCCCTGAGGCCTCTAAAATGAGTAACTATCTATTGAAGTTTGCCCATTTACATCCATTTGGCATAATATCTGTATTATGGATCATTGCTTACTTTTGATATATATAAGTAATATAATCTTTACATGGCTACCCCAGGGTGCCAGACAGCAGGCTTGGAGTGAGTGTAAATAGGTTTCATTGAAATGCAGATACCAATGGAAGACCTAGTCACTTGGGTGAAAAAGAACATGATTGCTTTTGGCACTGATCTGCTCCTGTTTCTATTGGCTAAAAGTCAAGTGAAGAGCTATGTGAAAAATGTATTACATTGTCTCAATTTAAGAAACTCATGCAAATATTTTGAAAGCCACTTACAGAACTGAAAATGCAGGTCAAACTGAATGGAGCTCTTTTGTACATGAATCCTCCACTCACTAATCCTGTTGATCTGGTCAACGGAGAGGCAGAATGTATTAATAGTGGGACATTAGGAATCAGTTCCTTGGTAAATCAACATCTGCAAATGGGCTTCGTAAAATATGCTAACGATAGCATGATTGTGAAAAAGTACATTGTAGGCTCAGTGTGTAGTGGGTGAGTAATGTCAACCAGATGACTGGAGGGAGTGAGTGCAGGGTGGTGTGAGGGTGGTGTGAGGGTGGTGTGAGGGTGTGAGTGCAGGGTGGTGTGAGGGTGGTGTGAGGGAGTGAGTGTAGGGTGGTGTGAGGGAGTGAGTGCAGGGTGGTGTGAGGGAGTGAGTGCAGGGTGGTGTGAGGGAGTGAGTGTAGGGTGGTGTGAGGGAGTGAGTGTAGGGTGGTGTGAGGGAGTGAGTGTAGGGTGGTGTGAGGGTGGTGTGAGGGAGTGAGTGTAGGGTGTGAGGGAGTGAGTGCAGGGTGGTGTGAGGGTGGTGTGAGGGAGTGAGTGTAGGGTGGTGTGAGGGTGGTGTGAGGGAGTGAGTGTAGGGTGGTGTGAGGGTGGTGTGAGGGAGTGAGTGTAGGGTGGTGTGAGGGAGTGAGTGTAGGGTGGTGTGAGGGTGGTGTGAGGGAGTGAGTGTAGGGTGGTGTGAGGGAGTGAGTGTAGGGTGGTGTGAGGGTGGTGTGAAGGAGTGAGTGCAGGGTGGTGTGAGGGAGTGAGTGTAGGGTGGTGTGAGGGTGGTGTGAGGGAGTGAGTGTAGGGTGTGAGGGAGTGAGTGCAGGGTGGTGTGAGGGTGGTGTGAGGGAGTGAGTGTAGGGTGGTGTGAGGGTGGTGTGAGGGAGTGAGTGTAGGGTGGTGTGAGGGTGTGAGTGCAGGGTGGTGTGAGGGAGTGAGTGTAGGGTGGTGTGAGGGAGTGAGTGTAGGGTGGTGTGAGGGTGGTGTGAGGGAGTGAGTGTAGGGTGGTGTGAGGGTGGTGTGAGGGAGTGAGTGTAGGATGGTGTGAGGGTGGTGTGAGGGTGTGAGTGCAGGGTGGTGTGAGGGAGTGAGTGCAGGGTGGTGTGAGGGAGTGAGTGTAGGGTGGTGTGAGGGAGTGAGTGCAGGGTGGTGTGAGGGAGTGAGTGCAGGGTGGTGTGAGGGAGTGAGTGCAGGGTGGTGTGAGGGTGGTGTGAGGGAGTGAGTGCAGGGTGGTGTGAGGGAGTGAGTGCAGGGTGGTGTGAGGGAGTGAGTGCAGGGTGGTGTGAGGGTGGTGTGAGGGAGTGAGTGCGAGATAGACTAGGATGATGCTTCAGAAATGTGGTGGAGCTTCAGTGTCTGCTTCAGCAGAGCTTACCACAGTGTTCAGACCCTACCACAGTGTTCAGAGCCTACCACAGTGTTCAGCAGAGCTTACCACAGTGTTCAGACCCTACCACAGTGTTCAGACCCTACCACAGTGTTCAGAGCCTACCACAGCGTTCAGCAGAGCCTACCACAGCTTCCTCACAGCCTGAATTCATTAGTTACAAAATTTAATTAGTGTTAGGAAGCTTTAGAAACAGCAGTTTTAGGACCAATTATTATGCAGAGGCAATGGCTCTTATTCACCTTCATGCAAATAAAGAGCACTATCAAAGCAATGGGAATGAGTAACTAATTTTTCACTAATCTTTAAATTGTACTACACAATAATAATAATAATAATAATAATAATAATAAGGGAATTATATGACTGATAACATTTTCAGGTCAATGGAAGAGTTCTGTCCATGATCACAGCAAGGCTCCCATCATAGTAACATTATTGTTTGTAACTTGATCATCCTGATCTTTTTGATCTTCAGAAAAAAGGCTTTATTACTTTCAGTGCAGTAACCTGTAATCTCATGTAAATTTTGACAAATTAGCATGATATAGAACCAGCAGTATCTGTTGCCAAGCAACAATAACTCAATGGGCTCTGTGAGCCCGCTGATCACCCTTTCGAGTCTATTGGTTTAGTTCCATCTAATCAGCCTAAGGGGATACAGGAAGAAAACAAAGTGATGAAATATGACATTAGGGAGAAAGGAATCTTCCCTTTGAGCTGAAAAGGGACAGAGAGACACAGGAGAAAAAAGGAAATAAACTGCAGGCTCATGTTGTTTGCGCAGCTGCACCAGAAATGGCCAGACTTGAGTTAACTGCACCAGAAATGGCCAGACTTGAGTTAACTGCATTGTAGTTCATCTTGTTCTAACATTTCTAACATCTTGCTCAGCACAAAAACATACTTACATTAAGGATGAATTTTGAAGGCAAAGGTTACTGTGACGGCAGGGAGCGCGAAATAAAATGGAAGCGATCACGCCAAGTCTCAGGGAAAATGTATGGTTTAATGAGAAAGTGCGCAAACCAAAAACCCGTCGATCCAAATGAAGGATATAATGACCAGCAGTCAACTGGTACAAAGACAAGACATATATAGGCAAACAAATGACCCTCAGGTGAGACGGATCACAGGCTCCGCCCACTTGAGGGATGAACACAACAACAACAGGACAGCTGCCGCTGTGGACGGGGGTGACCGGCAGGGGGCCCTCCGCAACGTGACAGTTACAAACAGGTGGTTGTCCTGTAAGTGAAAGCTAAAGTGCTTCAACAACTTAGATTTTTAGGGTGTGTAATGTAGTATGTATAAGCATTGTCTAAGTAAGTGCACCATTAAAAAGGTTTCAAAACCATTGATGGAACCATTAGCACTGTCAGTGAACTCCATTTCACACACAAGGCTGAGCTCAGATCAGTTGTGTACTGAGGATCACATAATCACTGCTCACTTTAAACACTGGCAGGTTTCAATGCTCTTGTATTTTTACATTACAACATTGAACCTTTCACAGAATACAAGTTTAAAATTAACATTAATATATTTTACTTTCTGTTGTAAGGAAATGTATGTAAACATGTATATGACAGTCTCTTTAGGGAGCTATTCCTACATTTCAAATAGGTGCTGACACAAAAACGCCTTACTAGCTTAGAAAACTCAATAAAATGTATGGTTCAGAAATTTCTTCAGTTTAATTGTTTGAGAGAGGGGAATTTGATAGAATCACAGCAGAGATCTCATTTACATAGTTCTCAGTGTGAAAAATCTTTCTGGGAAAAAGCACTGAACGTTAAGAGCTTAAAATCGCAGGTTGCAGCCAGAGCAGAAAAGTTGTCATCTTGCCAGAAATCACTCCAGTCTGTCAGGTGCAATGAGGACGCCAAGGAGCCCTGGTCACTGCAAGGGGAATGACTTGTGTGTGTGTGTGTGTGTGTGTGTGTGTGTGTGTGTGTGTGTGTGTGTGTGTGTGTGTGTGTGTGTGTGTGTGTGTGTGTGTGTGTGTGTGAGTTATGGAACTTCAGGCTAGAGAAGCTACGACCAAAGCAGTGGTGTTCAGAAGGGCGGTGTGGGTGGGGGTGTATGTGGGTGGGGGCGTATGTGGGTGGGGGCGTATTCCCCTCCCTTCGATATGGAACAGCTCTGTTAAATGTGTCACAGGCTGCCGAGTGTTTTGCCTTCACCACTGGCGCCTCATTCATTTTGACTTGAAATGCAAGACACAGCCAGGCCAGGAAGTTCCCATTCAGTTCCCCCGCTGCTCACTGGCCCAGTGTATCTCCCCCAATATCTTCCAAATGGCCCCCAGAGAAACGCTGGGTGATGCTTCTGAGGCAATCGAGAAAGATGGCAGAGCCCAATTCATTTTCTTCTGTACTTGCTTGTCATCTTTTCAGAACCGAATGCTTACTTATTCATATTTTCTTTAAAAAAGAAAGAAAAAATGCTAAAATTGTCTTTTTGAAAATATAGTTTAACTGAATATGAATTGTGTAATATTGAGTCTCTTTACAAATTACACATTTGACACATTATTTTGTACATGGGGTAAGTCTTGGATGCTGCTACTGTGATTCCAAGCATAATGTTGGACCAGCACATAATGGAAATCTATTCAATTCAGGCCCTTTTTACAACAGTGGCCAATGGTTTTTATTTGTGAACAGCTGAGCAGTGTCCACCTTTGTCCTCTGTAGTGTTTGGGAATGTTGTCCCCCATGTCTCTGTGCATCTTTTTGAGCCTTCCTCTCTTAAACTTCTAGCATCTCAGATTCATAAGAATTTTTCAGAGAGGCAGAAGGCACTGCTCTGTAAAGAGAGGGAGCAGAAGAAATGCCACCTGAGGATTGGAGACACAGTCTGTAAAGTGAATAACGGCTGAATTGTTAAGCTCCAGCATTTCGCCAGGAAAATCCCAGTGCACAGTTTGACCTTTACGATATTTAGCCGCATGCGCGATCTATTGTCACCCTCCATATTCCCTCTGTATTCCACCCCACACTCTGCGAGCGTTTCTTCCACCGCTCAGACGGGCGGTATCGAACGCATCGGCAGTGCGGTCTGAAGGTTGCAGAGGGAGGTGAGAGAGCACATATCTTCTGCACTCCCCACAGGCCATGATGGGCTCCCTGTTTGCTGAGGTTAATATCAGAGTATATTTGGAAGGCAGCTTGCCGGTGCTGTGTCCTAGGGCAATCCGTCTCTCTAACCAGGCAAACGGACCTCTCCCAGTTCTACAACACCTCTCCCAGTTCTACAACACCTCTCCCAGTTCTACAACACCTCTCCCAGTCTTTCCCTTCTTGAGCGACAGTGACAGTTAAACACATACACAACACCATGCGTGTACACACACACACACACACACACACAGACACACACACACACACACACACACACACACCCATTTGTCACTCAAACACTGCGGCTGAGAGGAATCCACACAAACGGATTTGCGGGCAACATCCTGTTTTTCATAGTGACAGAAAAGCACAATGTACTGAAAGCAGAAATGGCAGCTGAAAATAACAGGGATGAAGTTCAAAAGCCCCTAAATCCAAAAGCTAAAAGGCCTATTAGGGTTTTAAACGCAGCTGTATTTCCTTCGCCTGAATATGAAGATAGACATGATTTGTTTTTTTTCTGTATGCCACATTGTTAACTGAATATTAGAATTTTAAATCATATTTATTTACTGAAATTTGTAATGACAATCTGATGAACCGGAGAAGGGGACTCATGCAGAGAATGAAGCCACAAACTGAGAACTTTTTGCAGTTTATGTAGCCACATATTTAAAAACTATAAAGAATAGCAAACTAATCAATCATTGTATTGTGCACGTTATTGGTTTTACAAACCAGCCAGCCTTGGAATACTTTTGGAATAAATACTTTGGAATAAATCTTTTGGTTATATTTAATTGAATAACGGATCAAATTGAATGCCTGAATCAAGTCTGACTGGAATGAGACAGCAAAATATCCTGAGCCTTAATTAAGGTTTTTTAGACACACTGCCTGAAAATTCAGCCCAAACGGTCCAGATAGGCTCAGTATGCAGTGCTGGGTGGTTGCCTTCCAATGAAAATTGTTGCCTCTGATCTGACAGATCCAAATGATTTCTGACATGAGTTATATGGCCATATTAGAAAGCAATGCCAACAGACTGTTTGAAAACAAATTGCTTTCTGCTTTTGTCAATTCTCTAGATTCTATTAATAAGTGACTGTACAAACATGCTGATGACGCAGGTAAATTTGCATATAGTTAATTGATATCTCTATTAATTAGGGGTGACCTGCAATAGTAGCTGATTCTATAGTTGACTAGACCCCCTAGTGGACTATGAACGTCATAGTCGAATGTACCATTCTAACTACATGGGGGTGCCCAAGGATGCTGCTAAGTATTAGTTGTTACATGAAATGTCTTTGTTTTCGTTATATATTTCGTAATAATTTCTGTTATTAAATATTTTAAAATCAGGTGTGCAAATTAACAATAGGCATCTTACTTACTACACATTAATAAATCACACCCTGCAGTTGCACAATCCAAATGAGCGGCGCTGAACCTGCTACAGGATAGTCCATCTGCCGAGATTATAATGGATACTAAAAAAACTTCAAAAGTATCTTGAAAAAGATAAAGATGAATCAAACAAAGTAAAGTGCAAGTTATGTCATCAACGTCTTTCATTTCGCACGACAACAACCAACATGGCATACCATTTAAAACGCGTAAGGCGAAAAAAAAAACAGTTCAGCCGTTTGTCGTTTCGGTCGTGTCGTGTCGTCTCGTCTCGTCGCGGTGCATCTTGGCAAGTAGGCCTACAAACATTTTTGTTGTTGTTTGCTTTTTAAACCCCGTTACTCAAACCTTTACTTATAATTTTTTTGCTGTTGTGTGGCAATTTTTTTTTTTTTTTTCAGGCAGGCATATTTTATTTAAAATATTTTTGACATTTTGCACAGTGCCTGTCTGAGAGTTCGATATGCGCACTGCGCACTGACATTTTTTGTTAATGTTCTCTAACGTTTCATTAAAAATTAAATAAGTAAATAAAAGCTGAATAAAGTCAACCTACCATGTTTATTCATTTATCTGAGTGTTTTAGGTTTTTACTTTGAAGTGGAAAAAAGTCCTGAATGAGAACGGTATTCGGTTTAAGGTGCTCCAGATTAAAAAAAAAAAAAAAAACCCGATTCGACTATTATTCGACTAAAGGGAAAATCTGACAAATCAGATTCGACTATGAAAATGCTTAGTTGAATACACCTCTACTGTTAATCATGATGAGGTTAATAATGTAAATGTATAATTATAAACAGACTATGATGAGTATTTATAACTGAAACTATAATAGAACATTCAATACTTAAAGGCACTACAGTATGTGAGTGTTTTTTGTCACATGTATAGTGTATACATTAATCACAAACAAGTTCTCACTGAGACTATATATCTAAAACTCATTGTCATCCTATCTATTTACAAAGTTCCAACCCATTCCTTTCATCATTGTGGAGATTAAAACAAAATACCAACACATTGTGGATTTTAAAATTATTATTCAAACACAGAAAAACAATTTCTGATATGGATATTACAATGGTAATCAATACTTTTAATTTGAGGGATATATTATTTTTTATTTCCAATCTGTGTGACATTATCAGTCATATTTAATTGATATTGCATCACTCATACTGAATTAACTATACATTTATGGGCAGATATAACAAGACTAGGTAGTGCAAATAATTTACAATGCCACATAATTTTTCATATTAAACATGTTACAAAAACAAAAAAGGGTTTTTATTGTTTAAAACACCAATTACATTTTTTGTCCAAAAAATGTGACATACATGTCTGTTTAACTGAAATGTATATTAACTGACAGAAGTGGATGTTAGAAGCTTCCTGTTGTATAAATGCACAGATTGTAATGTAAACCTGTTGATACGGTCTCTTTTTCTCACTCCATTTCTGATTCGATGGCTGTACTTCGTTGAATTCTCTTGTGCCTCTTGTGTGTTTTCCTTGCTTCATCTATAGGGGCCCATGCCAAAAAACAAGGAGAGGATTTAGCAGATAACGACGGCGATGAAGATGAAGGTATTCTCTTTGGTGATGAAGGCGGTTGCATGTTTTTTCAGCTTGTTTGGATTTTGTTCTAGAACATTTTGAATGCAGCCTCTTAGTGTAGGACGTCTTACACACAGGACCCAGTATCACACCCAGAGAGGAATTAAAGTCCCTGGAATGACTGAGGATGAATGTGAATGAATGTGTAATTTACACTGGTTGTACTTGATTTGACACAACTACTGTTGTGTTCTTTTAAGGGTTGGTGTCATTCAACTTGGATGGGATTTATTTTATTTTATGTTGGTTGTTTGATTTTTACTACATAGGCCTGTTTAAACCAGATTCAGGAAGAGTAGTATTCAACCCAGTTCAATAGCAGGTTATACTGTTGAAACTGTATTCACAAACCTAACTGGGATAGGGGGCTCAAGTAGATGCAGTGATATTAGATTCATCCTAAAGTGTAAATGAGAAATAAAGGTCAAATTGAACTCTTATGTAAGTAAGACAGTGAAGTGGAGTACTGCTCTGATGTGATGTCTTTTCAGCCTAATCCAGGTATAGTTGTCATACATGCATAGTGTTTTCTTAACTGAGACTGTAGAGAGTTTGCAGAAATATTGTTCTATCAGAGCAGAACACCAGAGCAGTTGAGCAAGTCAAAGGTAACTTTGATGAATACCGTATATGATTGGATTTGGATATGATTTTGGCCAAATTTTGTATTGATGTCACCAAAAGTGAATTCAGCATCATAAAGGTAATATAATGTAGTATATTATACCGATTAGTAGTAGTACAATAGTATTTTATACCGATTAGTAGTAGTATATATGTTCAAAGTAACTTCTGCTCCAATATATTTGAATGTAACTCTTAGTGTATCAGAGTTACAATAAATGTAGCCATTTTACACTTTCTGAATATATGTTGGAAAACCTTTTGTGTACATTTCTGTAGCCTTCTAGTTAGTGCACAGATTTGTTGTTTTTTTGTTTATTTGATACATATGGGATGAAATTCAAGTCTCAAATTCAAATATGAATAAGTTTTCCTTTTATCTTAGTATTTAACTTGGTAAGAATTTCCTGCATAGGAACTAGGTCAGAAGGGCTACCAGCTGCATGACTGATAACCAGCCATAATTATAAATGGGCCATACTAGATACATTATCTGTGGTGTAATTATTCTTCAGATAGGAAAGGGTCACAGGGATCACAATGGATAAACAGAAATAGCTGGCCAAACATAATTACAGCCTGATGAATAATTTGTCAATTGTTGAGTGGGCTTGCCTGTGAAAGCATTATTTACAAATTCAAAGTTTAGCAAAGGCCTTTTCTGAACGCTTCTAGTAGTTAGACAGTTAGTGTCTATCAACTGTGATCTTATTCGACTGGAGAAAAATATAAGATGGCTAGGAAAATGTATGAATGTGAATTCAACTATTTCATGCCATAAGTAAAATACTTTTGAGAATGCTCTGAAATAACATTTTAGCTTTTAATGCCAATTCCAAGGCCTTTTAGACGGATGATGGTATAAGTTATAAATGTACATACTTTTATGGCAACTAACAGAAAGACTTGCAATAGCTTTAGTTCAGTTCATTTGCTTAATGAGAGACTACTTGAAATCTTTAATGCAAAAAACATTGATTTAGCAGTCATGTCTTATGTCTTATATGCTTATATGCTTAATGACAAACCACATTTTATAGGTGATCCTACTTGTCACATTTTATTAATTTTCAGAAAGCTTAACTGTGATTTTTGTGCAATTATACACGCTGCACTGCATGTTTGCCAGTGTGAATGCTACAGCAGGATATCATAGCTGGCATTTGAAACAGGGAAGCGAATGGATTTAGATGAAGAGAGGAAGGCTCATGAGTGGTGAGAGGATTAGCAGTCGAGAGAGGAGGAGAAAAAAGACAGAAGTTGCCGCTCAGTAATAGCATTGTTCACGTTCAGTATTTACCTTGGGATATTCTGGGCTCAGGGAGATATCTGGCGAGATTAGAATGCGAGAAGTATTCTTACCATGCTGCTGCGAAAAGCTTAAAACATGGAATCTATATCATAGCCCGGTCAGTCTGCTTCGCCATTTGTCCGCTCTGTTGCAGAGTGTTCAGGTAGGGAGGATGTGCTCTAGAGTAATACCCTGTGTGGGCTCACCCAGCTGGGGCTTGGTTTATTCTGGAAGCATGTCCACAGGTCAGCTGTATCCCAATGAACCAGGCTCATGTGCTGCGCTTTAAGGCTTTCTGTTGTGTGGATGGAAAAAGAAAAGCAGGTATTTTGAAGAGCTCTTTTGGGAGGGTATTATCACTGGCATTAACTAGTACAGAAAGGGCTTGTTTCTTTGACTGCAGCCAAGGCAGAGGCCATTGCCCGTCTCTGGTTTCTATGCCGTGGGAGGCCACAGGTCCCCCAGGATGATTCTTGCAGACCCCATCCAAAGCAGCCATGTTACCTTTGCATTTGGCCAAACCGTATGATCTGGTCACTGCACTGTGCAAACATGCACTGCCTCGGGCGGCTTTTCCAGAAAAATCCACTTGGCCAAGCGCAGACAGTGGCATGCCCAAACAGCTGGCTGAACTGCCAGGTGCTTTGCCTCCCATCCTGGAGATCTTCTCCCAGCCCCCACAGGCAGAGTAGGTTCATGCCCAGGGTGTTATTTGCAGTTATTTTGCATGACGAGCCAGTTGCCCCGGATACTTGAGCCAACTTATCTTGTTGTGTGTTTAAATTTGCCTGCAGTAGGAGCATTGAGGGTTATGGGCTTCAACAGCACTAGTAAATAGTTGCTGATAAACAAGATGGAAGTAAAACACAAAAGGCCGAGGGCAGCCTATTTTAAATTGTTAATAGTGCGAATTTGCCATATTTATTCTGCTGGTGGATTTTTTTATTTTTACTTTTTCTAAAATAATTAAATGTAAAAGCACAACTTTTAGTAGCTTCCTTAAAAGAAGCAGCGAATCCATTTTGAAGTTTCAGTTGCTTTGACATGACTCTGTCTCTATTCATGACTCTGTCTCTGTTCATTACTCTGTCTCTAATGTTTTTGTTTGTTTTCTTCTTGGAACCAGACAGCACTTTAAAAAAAGGTTCAGTTTCAGATTTTTACTGGTTACAGTGTTCTGAATTGTTCATTGTCATTGTCTTCAGCTATGGTATAGGCAACTGTGTATAGGGTCCCTGCTATAGTGTCACGGACGTAATTTTGGGGGGGGACGGGGGGGACATGTCCCCCCCACTTTTTCAAAAGCCGGCTTTGGTCCCCCCCAGTTTTTACGGTTAAATCCAAATATTTAAATAGCGACGAATCCATGTCCCCCCCACTTTTGAAATCAAAATTACGTCCATGTATAGTGTAGCTCTGTTAGTGTTGCTTTGTTATAGTGTAGCTCTGTTATAGTGTAGCCCTGTTATAGTGTAGCCCTGGTGTAGTTTAGGTGTGTTCTTGTATAGATCTATAGGGGCAGATGTGGCTATTTTCCCTATGCCCTCCAAAGTCTCTTTATTGGACAGGTTAATCCACACCAGCCTAGCAGAGCTAGTGCACAGATTCTCTTTCTGCCTTTCCACCCTCAGAGTGCTCAGCTCAAGCTCCTATTTAGAGCACTCTTCCTGTGCATCACCCATCATGCAATCTGCTTAGTGAGCCGTTGTCATCCCAGATCAGCAGGTGGTCTTCTGTTTACTTGGCAGGCCTCAAACCTGTTTCAGGTGGCCCCTCATCCAGTTAGGACAGCTCCTGTACCTGTCCACGTCGGCTTGTGGGTGGGAATCATCTGATTTTGGAGCACCATGTAGAAATCAGTTACAGCCAAGCAACACCACATCATCCCTGTCACCATGTCATCCGTGTTTGGGGGATGTATTCTGGAACAGGAGAGTCTAAAACTTTTGGGGAGGGGGGCACAGTGTGGTGGTCCTACTAGGCAGAGGCCTGCAGCTTCCCTTCACCCAGTTTGTTACCACAGCCAATTACTGGCAAAGGAAGCTTGCTGAGGCCTGTGCCCTAATGAGGATGGCACATGCTTAGCCTGTTCTGCTTCTGTCCCCATCACGCCCATGACCAGCCCCACTCCACCTGGCTGCCTGGTAGGATTCATTCTCTCAGATTCCACTTGTCACTCACCGTGGTTCAGAAAGACAAAAACACAGTCAACCAGTTCATATACAAATGTCATGAGACAAATGATCAGCGGTGGGACTGGTGGTTCAAATCTCTGTAACTGGGAAGACTTATGGGGCTGTAATATTGAGAGTACTGAAAGGTCCTTTCACCTGGAGGTAAATGCTGATAACCCAGCAGCAGTGCAAATAGAAGGTGATGTTTTGGCGGTGCAGATGTGAGCCGTGTGCAGGCTACAGCTTGTCTGGTGGCAAATCTGCATAGGGGTGTGCAGGGGTCTCTGAACTGGACCTGAGAGATGCTGCCTGCTGCCCACCCCCACCTGCACACCCCCACCTGCACACCCCACCTGCCCACTCCCACCTGCACACCCCACCTGCACACCCCACCTGCACACCCCACCTGCCCACCCCACCTGCACACCCCACCTGCCCACCCCCACCTGCACACCCCCACCTGCCTACTCCCACCTGCCTACTCCCACCTGCACACCCCACCTGCCCACCCCACCTGCACACCCCACCTGCCCACCCCCACCTGCACACCCCACCTGCCCA
The DNA here is from genome assembly GCF_052324685.1 of Brachyhypopomus gauderio. NCBI lineage: Eukaryota > Metazoa > Chordata > Actinopteri > Gymnotiformes > Hypopomidae > Brachyhypopomus > Brachyhypopomus gauderio. The sequence goes on along the minus strand of NC_135221.1, from coordinate 23,114,258 downwards.
CCCCCACCTGCCCACCCCCACCTGCCTACTCCCACCTGCACACCCCACCTGCCCACCCCCACCTGCCTACTCCCACCTGCACACCCCCACCTGCCCACCCCACCTGCCCACCCCACCTGCACACCCCACCTGCCCACCCCACCTGCCTACTCCCACCTGCACACCCCACCTGCCCACCCCCACCTGCCCACCCCACCTGCCTACTCCCACCTGCCCACCCCCACCTGCCCACTCCCACCTGCACACCCCACCTGCCCACCCCACCTGCCCACCCCCACCTGCCCACCCCCACCTGCACACCCCCACCTGCACACCCCACCTGCCCACTCCCACCTGCACACCCCACCTGCACACCCCACCTGCACACCCCACCTGCCCACCCCACCTGCACACCCCACCTGCCCACCCCCACCTGCACACCCCCACCTGCCTACTCCCACCTGCCTACTCCCACCTGCACACCCCACCTGCCCACCCCCACCTGCACACCCCACCTGCCCACCCCCACCTGCCCACCCCCACCTGCCCACCCCCACCTGCCTACTCCCACCTGCACACCCCACCTGCCCACCCCCACCTGCCTACTCCCACCTGCACACCCCCACCTGCCCACCCCACCTGCCCACCCCACCTGCACACCCCACCTGCCCACCCCACCTGCCTACTCCCACCTGCCCACCCCCACCTGCCCACCCCACCTGCCTACTCCCACCTGCCCACCCCCACCTGCCCACTCCCACCTGCACACCCCACCTGCCCACCCCACCTGCCCACCCCCACCTGCCTACTCCCACCTGCCCACCCCCACCTGCACACCCCACCTGCACACCCCACCTGCCCACCCCCACCTGCCCACCCCACCTGCCCACCCCCACCTGCCCACCCCACCTGCCTACTCCCACCTGCCCACCCCCACCTGCACACCCCACCTGCCCACCCCACCTGCACACCCCACCTGCCCACCCCCACCTGCACACCCCACCTGCCCACCCCTCTTCCTGCCTCCCTCCTCTCACTTCATCTCTCCCTTCTCTCTCCAACTCCCATCGCACTGCCAGAGGCCAAGCTTCAAAGAGCACATCAAACCACCTGTCTGTGCGCTTAGCAACAACATATTTCATGCACAAACGCCATGGCCCCAGTCTGAAGAAGTCGTCTTCTTCAAAGGTCACTTTCCCCATCTGGCTATGGGGCCAAGGTGTTGAAATCAAAGACAAATACACAAATTGCCAACACAGACTCGCCCGCATGCACACATACAGAGCTCTGCAAATATAGTGTTCTGACCTTAATTAAAACTAATAGTTTTAACCTAATAATAATATTTTAAATAATATTGTATTGTACTGTTCTGCACCATTTCAGTGCTTCACAGGAATATTCCACAGTGTATACCTCACTCAGGCACTAACATTGCCTTCAGATCTCTTAATACAAACAATATAGTTACAGGCTCATGGCAAACACCATATCTATATATTATGCCCAACACGCCCGTCTAAAGACTGCAATCAGCCTGATTTCATCTGTACTGATAAAACAGCTGAAACTACCCAAGCAAGCATTATTCACCAGATGTCACTCAATCACGATCTGCATCAGGCATGACGGACCTCACAGTGGCGACAGCCACACACATTAAGTCAAGACCCACTCTTGTCAACCTGAATGTCCTGTCACCAGAACAGTCCTCGTCAACCACGTGTGTTGTCCAGCTCCTCTGGAGTGACGGGACTGACACCATGCAAAGTGGCCCTGTGAGATTTATGAGTGTCCAGGAGACCAGCCTGACTGCCATGGCCACAGCTTCAGTTCTGAGTTACTGCACTCATGAATGCACTAATCACCAGATGGAGTGTGATGGTGGTGCAAGAGCTTCACATGTGTTGAAGGTTGTTCAGGACTGGCATGTGTGAATGTTATCTCCACCTGTTCATAAATGGAAATGTGAGTGAAAGGTGTTCCTGATTGGTCTGCTATAATGATCACAAATGATTGGCAGACATCACTGAGATAGCAAAATATAGAATGTCTGTGCATTTGTATGTGTGTGTGTGTTCGTGTGTGTGTGTGTGTGTGTGTGTGTGTGTGTGTGTGTGTGTGTGTGTGTGTGTGTGTGTGTGTTCGTGTGTGTGTGTGTGTGTGTGTGTGTGTGTGTGTGTGTGTGTGTGTGTGTATGTGTGTGTGTGTGTGTGTGTGTGTGTGTGTGTGTGTGTGTGTGTGTGTGTGTGCGAGAGAGAGAGATAGAGAGGGTTAGCATGCCTGGGTCACCACCTGTCAGTGAGATCCCCTTCATTCGTTAGATATTGTTGTATATTTATAATGATGTAATTACAGTTAATATACCTTTGAAGGTTGATTGTTTCATTTTTTTGAATGTTCATGAAAATTCAAAAGCGTTTTTTAATCATTAAAAATTGTGTTTTAATCATGTCACTCTGCCTTCTGAACATGACACTCTGCCTTCTTTTCGTTATTAGCACATACTTTCTAGAAATGCTGTAAAGTGTGCCCAATGTTTATTATTTCAGTTATTGCATTTGCCTTGTATGAAAAAACTATGAGGCACCCATACGTTTTCTAAGGTAGAGTTCGCAAAAGGTTGTGTTGAGAAGACCAGGTATTAGAACGACAGAAGTTTGCTGTGAGCTCCAGTCCTGTTTTTTTTTTTTTTTTTTTTTTGTGGTTTGTTTTATTTTTTTTTTATCAGGTGCAGATTTTGTCAGAATAACTATGTTGAATGAACAAAAGAGGTTACTGATAACAATGACATGACTAATCACTCCTCTTATTCCTCCTGGTTTATTTCTCTCTCTCTCTCTCTTTCTCTTTCTCTGTCCCTCTCTGTGTCTCTCATTGTTTTCATTTTATTTCCATTTACGAAACTACAGGAACTCTTTCACTCTCTCTCTTTCATCCTCTTTTCTCACTCCATGAATCGTCCCTTTCATGTAAAATAAGTGTCAACTGAGAATTGTGGGTCTTAAAATCATGCCTTATCACAGCTCTCTCAGATACCAGATAAATAAGAGTCTTAAATGAGCAGGAGAATGTCGAGCGGAAATGCCGCAGACTCCACAGGATATTCATGCTGAAAGAATGAACACACTGAACTCTGGGGGGAGGGACCAGGGAAAAAGACAACACAGAGTGTTCGTTCATGTCTGCATTCAGCTGTAATTTGCTGTCACTGCACACATGTAAATAGGCGTAATATGAAGGGACTGGAGTCTGCAGACGGAAGCAGTCGCACCATCTACAGTGCTGTTTGTCATTAGCTAGCTGTTTCTTGAGGACTTGGAATTTGCTCTCCAGTAGCCATAGCAACCCTGAATACAATATAAGGGCTTGAACTGAAGCCCAGTATTTCTCTCACACCACTCAGAGCCAAACAAGCAGCATGCCCACGAGAAGGAGAGACTCGTGTCTGTCACAACGGACTTGCTTTCTCCTTTTTCCTTCTCTCTTTCTTTGTTGGAGCCCTTCAATAAAAACACCACAGCACCATTTTATGTTTCACATGACATAATCATGTGTTATGCCTGTTTGCATAAATAAATGCATGAGCTAAATAAATCACAAACAGTCAGATAAAGGCAGCACTCATCTTAAAATTAATGTAGGATTCTGTGGGTTAATACACTTTCTTGAATGATTTATTAATTTTTTTATAGCTACTACCATGTAAACTAATATTTTATGCCCTGACTGGGAAAATCTCTTTGCTTACCTGTCGTCTGGGCCAGTGAGTAGATGACCAGTTCTACTTATGCTGCAGTAAAATGCTGCCAAATTGCCACTTTGAGATTCAGAGTTTTAATAAATTTGAACATCATCTCATCATTGATGCAGCAAAAATGACCCTGGCCAGAGCAAGCCCACAATGCGCAAATAGATTTTGATCTGGACTAGGACATTATCTGTTCAGATCTATTTGCTTTGCTCTATGCAGTTTGTTAATGAGAGATGAACAAACAGGCCAGTGCCTGTGTCACAGTCAGGTCACTGGTATTACTGGTATGGCTGGTATCTGGGAGGGCCACGTGCTCAAGCAGCACGCCGATTGTGTTGAGCCTTGCAATGTTGGGACTATGAGAGGAAGAGAGAAGGTTTAACGGTGACCACTCTTGCAGACATACGAGACAGCGGCGCCAAGCCCGTGATGGTCTACATTCATGGAGGCTCGTACATGGAGGGAACAGGCAACATGATCGACGGCAGTGTGTTGGCGAGCTATGGCAATGTCATCGTCATCACACTCAACTTCCGGGTTGGAGTTTTAGGTAAGCGACTAATTATTTATATATTATACATAGCTTAAAGATGCAATAAGTAATTTTTCCAATGATTCTTCTGACATTATGGAACAACCCGACACCTCTTGGCATGGAGCATTCAGACACTCTCTATAGCTTTAAAAATTCATTTCATGTGAACTGCAGGCATAAATATTGTTTGCTACTTTTTGGTGCTAGAGATAATCCATTGCTCGTTTATTGCTTAATTGTAACGAGGCTTGCGCCACGGAGCGAGGAGACGGACACAACCGCTGAGAGGAGCGAGATTTATTGCAGGACATTCCATACTCGTCGTCAGATAACCAGTCCGGGTCGATAACGGGAGGGCAGTCCGAATAACATGCAAAAACAGGCATTACCAAGACAGGGGACACGAGTACAGACTCTGGATCAAAAAGGCAGGAACAATCAACGGTCAGGTATAGTGATCAACACAGACACAATCAAACAAAGAATCAAAATACTCGACAAGGGACAAGGGAGACACAGGGGCTTTTATACACAGGACTAAACTAGGGACAGGTGATGACAATGACACAGGGGCGTGGCAACAAACAAGGAAACACGAAGACAAACGAGCAGGGCGGGACAAACAGGCAGGGAACACGGACATGAGGGAACCCAGAGTGACAGCTACGAGAGGGGGCGTAGCCGCACGTGACATTAATAAGTCATTAATCACTAACAACAAATGTAGAACCTTTTAGATTAGTGTGAACATGAATATTTGATTTCTTGTGGTTTTCACGATTATTTTCACAAAGCGGTGGATACATAGCCAAACACTTTGATCCCCAAGAGGTTTTTCTAAAAAAAATTGTTTAACGTTGCCATTTTCCCAAATGCTTTGGCTTTTTAAATCAGATTCTACAACAAGTATTCAAGCACTCCTTTTCACTTGTCTTGGGCATATTTTGTAAAAGTATTTGATGGTGAATGGAAGAGTAATGTTTGTTTTTTTGTGGATTTAGT